>NC_080571.1:271221327-271343827 GCF_030247185.1 Malaya genurostris
TAGTAATATGAGAAAGGCATCATTACACCACTAGGTGGATTAAATAGGTTTTGCAGTTTTTTATCACTGTTTTCAATTCTTCCGAAACCGGTTTCAGATGACCGGAATAGGCGAAGTTAGTTCGTTTATCAGCATCAAATATGACCTACGAATTGCTATATCATGCTCTTTTTAGATTAAACCAATTAAACGAAATATAGCAAACAAAGCGAACCTGCGTTTCTGTGAATTCTGCATATGTAAGTTAGGGTAAACAGCATAAATCAGCAGCATAAAATATGTAGTAGAATTATTATTATTGTTATTATTACTATTATTATTCTTATTATTGATATCACTACACCACCCGCACGGTATTAACGCTGTGAAAATTGCATATAATTTCAAATAAACTTCAATTCATTGACATTCTTTTATTTTTTATATCATTTATTTTACCCCGGCTTTACATTCTTTTATTCTTTCGGTCGCACTTATCATGAAATAGCTAAAAATTTTATCAACTGCAGTACCGTCTTTTACTAATATCACACACTAGTAGCAGACATCCTAAACCGTTTCGTTTTCTTTATAGCGTGTATAAAATAGAAAAAAGCATCCATCGTTCGTTTTGTGTTTTCTTCTTCCACCGTTCCACCACGTACCGGTGTTGTACTTATTGTCATTCTATATGGCGATTTAAAAGTTTTGACACTCATCGCCCTGTAACTGCGAAACCGGAGGTCGGATCCGGAAAACCTTCACCGTAGCTTTAAAGATAATATGAGCTTTAATTCAAATCAAGATTTGTTGAAATCGGCTCTCAAGCACCGCACAAAAATCGAAGTGAATTCTAATTTTGAAATTTTTCTTTATCATTTTCGGTGCTTCCGGAACAGGAAAAGGGGGGACCAGTAGTGCAGAATTAAGCTTTTATGCTCACAAACTAATAAGCTCTGCAAACTAGAAGAATTCATCAGATAGTTTTATGGGATTTGAACCTGTTTTTGACCATCGTTTGTGAAAAAATACGAATGAAATTGGTAATTTTCCACTTATCACGCTTTAGTTCCGGAACCGGAAGTAGGATCTGGATAAAATGTTCTAGAAATTTTTAGGAAACTATGAGACCATTCATTTTAATCTTATGTATGTGAATATCGGTTGAGCTGTTTCAGAGAAAATTGAATGCACACTTTTTCTCTAATTTTAACATGTTACCATGTAACTCCGGAACCGGAAGTCTGATCCTAACGAAACTCAATGGCAGACTATGGGACTATAAAACCTTTTACTTGAATCTTAGTTTGTGAAAATCGGTTCAGCCATCTTCGATAAAAGTGAGTGCATATTTTTGTTACACACACACACACACACACACACACACACACACACACACACACACACACACACACACACGTACATATACACATTCGCTCTGTTCGTCGAGCTGAGTCGAATGGTATATGTCATTAAAAATGTCGTTTTTCACAGTGATTGCATAGCCATTTTATATGAGAAAGGCAAAACAATACATAAAACAATTTGCTACGATGCAATATATAACAGTTTATATCGCAGGGTCAGTTATGCTCTTGTTTCGTCGCAGTACTGCAAGAAACAGATTATATCTCTTCTAATAATAATAATAATAACAGTTCGGCTGAAAAGTTTGTATCGTTTAATAGAAACACACATTTTTTTGCCAAAATTCGTTTTTATTATTCAACATAATTGCCATCAGAGGCGATACAGCGATTATAGCGATCTTCCAACTTTTCGATACCATTTTTGTAGTACGATTTGTCCTTTGCCTCAAAATAGGCCTCAGTTTCAGCGATTACCTCTTCATTGCTTCTAAATTTTTTACCAGCGAGCATTCTCTTGAGGTCTGAGAACAGGAAAAAGTCACTGGGGGCTAAATCTGGAGAATACGGTGGATGAGGGAGCAATTCGAAGCCCAATTCGTTCAATTTCAGCATGGTTTTCATCGACTTGTGACACGGTGCATTGTCTTGATGCAACAAAACTTTTTTCTTCTTCAAATGAGGCCGTTTTTTTGAAATTTCGTCCTTCAAACGCTCTAATAACGCTATATAATTGTCACTGTTGATTGTTTTTCCCTTTTCAAGGTAGTTGATGCAAATTATACCATGCGAATCCCAAAATACAGACGCCGATTGTTGAGTCTTTCCACGCTTTGGGTTCGGTTCATCGCGTGCAGTTCACTCAGCTGACTGTCGATTGGACTCCGGAATGAAGTGATGGAGCCATGTTTCGTCCATTGTTATATATCGACGAAAAAAATCGGTTTTTTTCGATATAACAGCTCCAAACACTGCTCAGAATCATCAATTCGTTGTTGTTTTTGATCGATTGTGAGCTCACGCGACACCCATTTTGCACAAAGCTTTCTCATATCCAAATATTCGTGAATAATATGTCCAACACGTTCCTTTGATATCTTTAGGGTGTCAGCTATCTCGATCAACTTCACTTTACGGTCATTGAAAATCATTTTGTGGATTTTTTTCACGTTTTCATCGGTAACAGCCTCTTTTGAACGTGCACTGCGTTCATCGTCTTCGGTGCTCATATGACCAGTACGAAATTTTGCAAACCACTTACGAATTGTTGCTTCGCCCGGTGCAGAGGCTGGATAACACTCATCAAGCCATTTTTTGGTATTGGCGGCACTTTTTTTCATCAAAAAGTAGTGTTTCATCAACACACGAAATTCCTTTTTTCCCATTTTTTCACAATAACAAATATAGCTTCACTCAAAATGCAATATCTCACAAACTAATAATCAGACAGCTGTCAAATTTATACACGTATCTTTTGAAGGTTGGTACTAACTGAAAATGGTACGGATTTAATTCTAGTGGCGCCCTCTCATAGAAATGATACGAACTTTTCAGCCGATCTGTTAATAATAATAATGATTATAATATTAATAATAACAATAATACAAAGTAAAATATAATATAATACAATGCTATAAATCATGTATGACTTAATAATAAGAAATGTGTTTCGTCATAGTATGATAAATATTGCTATTGCTTTAGTTTGTAAACCATTTAGCACTCTTTCATTTTGCTACTAACGTAGAAGGCGATAGCACCCAGTCGACGCCGTTCTATTGATCAAATGTCATCATAGACACACGGGGAGGCATAAGATAGGAACTTGTGAGGACCTAGTTATCTCACTTTTTGACGACATAGAAATTTTTTTTTCATGATTTTGAAAAATTTTCATTAAAATTTCATTTTCAATTTTTTTTTTCATGATTTTGAAAAATTTTAAAAAAATTTGAAAAAGTTACATATTTTAAAATGTTACTTTTTCAAATTTTTTTGCTCCATTCCAAAAATTTGACAGTATTTTATTTTTGACTTCAGCTACAACATATTTTGATAATCAAAAATGAATTTTTCGTGATAATTGAATTTTAAGTGTATCGACAGTGCTACATTTTTTTTAAATAGTCGATCGGACCCACCTGGGTCCTGGGATATATACTATTGAAAGATTTTCAAGGGAAAGCAGAAATGTATTCGGGCATATATTTATAGATTCCCTTTTGTGCGATAGCTCATGCTTCGCAATTCGGACGAGAGGATGACATCATTCACGCACTGTTATTGGCTCGTGAAAACATAGGACAATTCAAACCAATTTTTTAATGGTATATAATTGAAATATTTAAATGACGTTACCTCAGTTGAAGTTAAAGTTAAGTGCCCAAATTAAGTTTCTGAATCGATTGGTTGTTTAATTATATAAATCCATCAACAAATGACTGAGTTATAGACGTTCAAAATTATGACAGAAAAATGTTACGGGATTAGTTTTGCATTTTTTTAATTGACACACAGCCGCTTATAGCGAAGAGTAAGGTATTTTCAATGGCAAAATCGACCAAAAATTTACTAAATGCATGAGATATTTCAAAAGAACCGGTAATCACGCTGATTCGGTTCTTCAATACCTGGATGATATATAAGATACTCAAGCGAACACGGTGTTGCGCAGACAGCAGGAAATTTCACCAACACATAACGCAAAAGCGACAATCCAGCGAGCGAACAAGCTACTTGTTTCATTCACAGGCAAGCATCAACTAGGCAAAGAAATATTGTGCAGCATATATTTATAGATTCCTCTTCATACAACGCAGAATGATGCGGTGTTTTTTATGCATGACGCAAAGCCTCCTATGCCGAACAAGAAAATAACGTCATTTTGTACAACTGGTGGGATTGGTGGATTAAAACATAGGTCGATTCTAACCATTTTTCAATAGTATGCTATTGAAATACTGAAATGACGTTGCCATACATGTTTAAGTTAAAAGTTTCCGAATCGATTGGTTGTTAAATTATATCAATTCACCAACAAACGACTGAGCTATTAATGTTCAAAATTATGACAGAAAAAGGTTACGCGGCTATTTTTGATACTTTTAATTGACCCCCGGCCCCGTATAGCGAAGAGTAAGACATTTTTAATGCCGAAAAAATCGAAATAAAAATTCAAGAAAAAAATCATTTGCGATGGAATTGGTTTGCATTGAGATAACACTAATTAAAAACTGCAGGATAATGTTTCTTTCTAGAGCTAGAACATTCCATCGCAGACTACAGTAGCCCGAAACGACAGGTAAATTTCATGACCAATAATCTTTTATGGTGTTTATTTATCAGTTGCCAATGTGTAATCCTGGTAGGGTGTGTGAAAAAAACATCACATTTCTATGGTCCCATGCCTTAACGTACGCGCATACACTCATGCACAAACGGGCTCTTTTAGACCCATAAATCTATCGACTGTCGTCTGCCGGTTACTCCCAAAATGTTACCGAATACCGAGATATACCACCGTTCATTGCATGTGAGCAATCGTTAAATGTCCCAGGCTCATAAACTAAATGTATGTTTAATGTACATGGAAAATGAATTGTTGCTACACGACACGGCAACAAAGCAGCGTTTATCAACTCGTTATTCGTCTGATGGATAAATTATGTTGTCCTTCCCATGCATGCTCTGCCGATCTGAACTACCATCATTATAAATTTTCCAGAAACGTCATATTTATGGGACCTGGATACCGTCGAACCGAAATGCTACCGGTACTGCTTGGAACACAACAACAGATACAGCGTTAGTGTAATGGATTATGGAAAATTTGGTTCCATTGTATCTGCCATATTTCGGAGCTAATATATTTTCTTTTGATGTATTCATTTTCTTCAATATCATACACGGTTATTTGCAGTTTATGGAACCGAAAAACAATTTACTCGGTTTTTTATGTAAGATGGTAAATACCACGAATGGAACAGTAACAGGATACTGTTCCATGGCACGTACTTTGATCTGACCTCTGACCTATAAAACAATAAACTTACATAGTTTATTCACTGGAACACCGGAATGATAAACATGCTCAACATTTTGGCTTCTCTCGATTCAAAGGAATGAATCGATAATCCATCAGACAAACACGAGTTCAAACGTGCCAAGTAAATCGTAAACATACTCAATCCTGGTTTAACCATTCCCCGTCGATGCTTCTCTCTCTCTCGCTTCCACAGATTACAAATGTTCGACATCACTGGAGGATAATTTTCGCACCTCTCACCAAGCCGACAAAGGCTCAATCGAAATAAATTTTATATACTTTGGTAAACACAGCACTCCCGGTATCCTTCAATATTTCCTCTTCCTCCTCCTTACCGCCATTCTGTCAGTAACAACAGTCACATACACACTTACATACAACCAGGGACAGACAATGTACCGAAATGAGCAATAGTAACAACATCACCGGACATTGCTTGTAATCTATATTGTTTGTGGATCTACAGACAACATTTCTGCCTTGTACTGATGGGATTACATTTTGTTGATTATTGATTGTTGTTGTGTTTTTGCACTGCTGAAGTGTAGTACCGAGAAGCTGTTATTTTCAGGCTGCAGATCCAGGAAATGGAATAAAAGATTACAACTCGTATTGAACCGAGCAAGAAGCATTGAACTTGTAAAACATTCCGACATTACACATAAATTGCTTTTGGCTGTTGCCATTCGTTCCGATTATCCCTAATGAGTTTGAACAAACGCTTGGAAAATGACTGGATCAACATTTGCCTACAATCTACAATTAATTTCCTAGTAAAACGCTCGTCCCGCTCCGGTTAATCAACGTGCAAATATATTCAGTATTCACGTCTTCATCCAGAGCCAGACCAGAGCGGCTAAGATCATGGAACACACGCCCGGCTTTCGCGATCCTCTTTGCCCCCCTTTTCCTCTCGTAGAACGACGCGCAATTCAGATGCAGTGCCGGAAAATTGGTTAGAAGGGCGGAAACTGACAGACAGTTATGTAGAGTAAATAACCCTTGAGAGTTGGTTTCATCAGCGTGAGTCAGCTCTGCACCGAGGATGCGGAGGTAACGGAAGAGTGCCGAACGATTACTCACTTTAAGTTGAGGCGAACCGGGCAAATGAAATTTACCAGCTGCTAAACTATTCTACTGCAGCAAGGATGCTAGCTCAATTTATTAGAATAAACGATTACTTCATTTTCACGCGCCACAAATACTATGTAGCAATGAATAAACATAAAAAATATGAGACAGGCTAGGCTCCGAACGAATTGTAAAGACACCGCCAAACAATGTGCAATTCCTGTTCTGAACACCGCCGGGAAAGATCCGTTGAAGCAACAGCTACGCCGAACTCATTTCAAACTTAATTTTAATGGAATGACTGCCATTAAACAATCGCCCAATGCTGGAAAAACTGAGACGAAAATAATATGTGAAATTTCCCTTTTGATTTAATTTGTTTGGTAAATTTTGTTCGGTCGCTGGAACTGAAATTTTCTAAGTCAAGAATTCAGGTGTTCTTCGCCAATTAATTACCATAAGGGAATGCGGGGCAAAGTGGAGAGTGGAGCAAAGCGGTGAGTTGTCAGAAACTTCCGTATACCACTGCGCCATCTACCATAGGTAGTGTGAGCTTTGTTGAAGAGGTGGCGTGATGTAAATTTAGGTCTTGCAGCACATTCTGATTACTCATTACAGAGTTGTGAAGAGCTTACCAAGATTCTAGCCTTTATCGACTGTTTTGCTGGTTAGTGCGAAAGAGCAAAGTCTTGGTATTACATTCCTTGCAGACATTAAGAACCCTTCCAGGTCGGGACTCAAACATAAGACAAGTGAGACACAAGTAATTAATCGCATTATTGTTTTGCACCTAAACTATTTTTTTATGATCTCATCATGCACAGTGCGTCCATTAAGTTTTGAGACTGATTCCATAAATTGCAAAATAAACAAGATTTGTTGAGTTTTTTAAATGTATTATCTCTTCGATTTAATACATTTCTTACAGGAATTCAATAGTGATTCAAATGCATGCTCCAGCCGTTTTGATGGTCTCAACATCTTTAAAAAAGCATCCTTTCAACTTCGACTTCAACTTTAACTTTAGAAACAAGGAGAAGTCACACGGCGCCAAATCAAATGAATACGGTGGGTGGTCTATCACACATACTTAATTTCAGGCCAAAAACTGACGAACAATTATTGATTTGGGACTCGGCGCATCGTCGTGCAACAAGCACCATTTCTCTAGATCGCGATATTCGGGTCAAGTACGACGGATTCTGTCCATTAAATGATTTCATACTTCGATAACAGTAGACCGTATGACCAGTTGGAATGAAATCTGTGTGGATGATGCCTTTGCTATCGGATAAAGTGATAAGCCTAGTTTTGATTCTAGAAGGAGATTTTCCCGTTTTTTTGGGTTGTGGTGAGTTTTTTGACTTCCATTCCGAACTTTGGTGCTTAGTTTCTGGATCGTACTGAAAGCACCACGTTCCATCACCAAAATAATTGATTTCAGGAAGTTTGGATCATTTCTGACGACTGCAATGATGAACATGATTGACACGAAGTAATTTATGCTCCTCCGTCAGTGTGTGCAGGACAAACTTTGCACAAACCTTTGTTTGTCGATATTGAAAGCCTCTTCCCGGCCGGGCTGGCTGGGACCCGTTTTCCTACAGGATCGGGACAAATCCTTCATGGAAAGGGTAAGACCCGAACTTCATGGAAAGGCTAAGACCCGAAAAACTGTTTTTTAAAATAAAGTGAATATATATCCAAAAATATTTTTTACATTATTTATATCTTCAGCAAAAATGCTTCAAATGTTTTTTTCTTCAAAATGAAATAGAAAAATAAAATTTTGTTACAAAAAAAAATATTTATTTTTCGAAATTGGTACTACCCCCTTAACAAAAATTAAGGTGCCACTTTCAAAAGTAGCGTAATATAATCTTGTAACACTTCTTCGAAGACATAGCAACCAGAACAGTGTTGTCTAAAACGATTCATTTTATCATTAACAAGGGGTCGCTATATTTGTGGTAACTGACGGCAAATCACTAACAGACCCTTTTTTTCCAATTTTTCTTCGGAGTGCCTGGTCGTGTCGCCGCACAGTGGTCCAAAACTGGAAAAAGACGGTCAAAAGTCTGTACTGACTTTCACTGATTTTTAAGAGTTAACGTGTCTTCGAAGAAGTTTTACAAGATTATATTACGCTTCTTTTGAAAGTGGCACGTTAATTTTTGTTAAGGGGGTAGTACCAATTTCGAAAAATAAATATTTTTTTTTGTAACAAAATTTTATTTTTCTATTTCATTTTGAAGAAAAAAACATTTGAAGCATTTTTGCTGAAGATATAAAGTTATGGACGAACCCGAATAGCATATGGCCCGTACGTACAGACCTCAGTAAAGTACGCGCCAGCAGTAAGACGCCAGTGTATCCAACGCGTGGAGATGTCAACCACCCTGTTACCAATTATTGGACCGCTGACATCGCAGCAGACATCCGGCCATCGTGGTTGCATCAGCCAAGAACCATTAGTAATTGCATCAGCCGAAACCACCACGCCGCATCGACGATTCGACATGTTCGGACAGGATAACCACTGATACAATAGTTTAGGGCTAGGTAGTCAGGTCTAACGAACATTCAGGCAGGACAAGACAGTCAGTTCGATTCGAGAAGTGAAACAGTTCGGTCGTAAGACTAACAGGTGAATCAATGTGTAACATTTTTTAAAAACATACTGATGAAATAAAGTACATAAGTATAAATAATGTAAAAAAAAATTTTTTTGAGATATATTCACTTTATTTTAAAAACAGTTTTTTTGGTTTTATCTACGTAGAATCTACCTCTATTACCTAAGTATCTACTACAAAGTGCGCATAAATGCGCATAAACAAGCTCATGCTTGCACGCGCAGCATAAGCAAATTGTCGTGATTATTATTTTGTTTATTTTTTTGACAATTAAAAATATTAGAAAAAATCTAAGTGCAACTCGATGCAACTTTTTAGGCCTTTTCACAGCTAGTTTTAAATATTGAAAATCCGAAAAGTTGTCAAAAGTTCAACACATATTAAAATAAATGGAAAAATGATTTCCAAACAAAATATGATAAAGTATTGTAAAAGTAAAAACCTTTACGAAGAGATTTTATTTTTAAACGTGTAAATAAATTGAGTTATCGCGAAGCAACACTGAAGGCTACTGAGTGAAATTGAAAAACGGGTGAAAGTGCACCACACCAGTGTCAAAAATACTATCGAGAAGTTCGGTAAGACCCTTATCATGCAGGATTTGGCCCGATCCGGTAGGAAAACGGGTCCCAGCCAGCCCGGCCGGGACTTAAAAGTGGTTGAGTACATCAGGAAAAACTCATCGGCGTCGACACGGGATTTTTCCAAGCAGTTTAACACCAGCATCGGGGTGATTCAACGGATCAAACAGAAGGTGCCGAAGCAGCAAGTTCAGGCCAAAACAAGAGCGCGAAAGCTGTATAACCGGATTCTACAGAATAAAGACGAATGCATCCTGATCGACGACGAAACCTACGCCAAGGAAGACTATCGAGCGCTGCCCGGACCGCAATATTATACGAAATCGGTGTATCACGACCTGGACGACGCTGACACCACGGTGGCGATGGAAAAGTTTGGGCAGAAGGTGTTGGTCTAGCAAGCAATTTGTACCTGTGGTTTGCGGTCGTCGATTTTCCTCACGAAGGGCACAATTAACGCCAATGTGTACGAGGAAGAATATTTGAAGAAGAGAATGCTGCCACTGTACAGAAAGCATAAGACTTCTCCTCTCTTCTGGCCGGATTTGGCTTCAGCCCACTACGCCAACTCTGTTCTACAGTGGTTGTCAAAAAATAATGTACAATTCGTGGAAAAGGACATCAACCCACCGAACTGCCCGGATCTTCGGCCAATTGAAAGGTATTGGGCAATTGTCAAGCAGCACTTTCGGAAGGAAGGTACAGTGTCCCAAAACATGCAGGAGTTAAAAAAAATACTGGTTAGCTGCCACCAGGAAAGTCACAAAAGTAACTGTGCAGAATTTAATGAAGAATGTCAAGTCCAAAGTGCGAGCGTTTCACAGAAACTAGGATTTTCTACAATATAATCAGTGAAATGCATAAAAATGTATTTTTTCTACAATATGTCAAAAACTGATGTCAAAATATGTTTTTTTCGCATTTTTATTCAATAATCAATGTTGCTGACTACTTTTCGATACACTCCTTAGTACCAAGATGTTGTAGATGCCGAAACGAGCGTATCCGCCGTCCATAAAGTGCCGCACGATGTCCGTATTTGGTGCTGCGGGATGCCGTTCTTTGAACGCGCACACTTTTAAACGGAGTTGCTTCACTGTTTTTGTTAGCACGACTGGAGTTCGACTGATAGAAGTGTCTGCTGATTCATGGGTTATGATTGATACTGCATGCGGTAGTTTCATCAGTGCGAGTGAACTAATTTGTTGTTCATTTTTACCTTTCTTATTTAGAAAGGTTATGAAATCACTATGAAAAAAATTTTTTGAACCGAGACTCGAAGGGCCGAGTGTCATATACCATTCGACTCAGTTCGTCGAGTAGGCAAACCGTCTGTATATGTGTATGTATGTTTGTAAAATGTTTTTGCATTCACTTTTCTTGGAGATGCCTGTACCGATTTTCATGAACGTAGCTTCAAATGAAGGGCCTTGTAGCCCCATACAAAGTTCCTGAATTTTATTCAAATCTGAGTTCTGGTTCCGGAATTATTGGGTGATATGGAAAAAAATATGAAAACAAGTGCACTTACTTTTCTAAGAGACCTCGGCTGAACCGACTCTCACAAACTTAGATTCAAATGAAAGGTATAATTGTCCTATACAAAGTTTCTGAATTTTATTTCAATCCAACTGCCGGTTCCGGAATTACAGGGTAATTAGTGTGAAAATTCCAATTTCGAATAACTTTCACGAATTTCTCAGAGACTGTGTGAACGATTTTAAGAAACTTAGGATCAAAGGAAAGGGTTTATGATTCTATACAAAATTTCCAAATTTCATCCGGATCCTACTTCCGGTTCCGGAATTAAAGGGTAAAATATAAACCGTTTTTGAAAAGGAGAGGGTAAAGTGTGTTAGAAGTTTGATACCGTCACTAAAGCAGAGAAACAAAAAAAACGCAAAAAAATACCAAACTGGCCTAGAAAATACTTCAATCGGTAGCCAGCATAAGTGGACAACCAAACAAATCGATTTCGGTTGTTCTGGTTCCCGGTTTCCAATTTCGGAAGATCCGAAAATAGTGGAAAATAGATGACTTGACTGATTTTTTCAAACTTAGGTTCAAATGAAAGGTCTTGTAGTTTCATATTGATTTCCTGAATTTCATCCGTATCCTTTATCCAGTTTCGGAATTTCAGTGTAAATGTTGCTAAAATATTTATACCACCACTAAAAGCGGCGAAGTTAAAAACATAGAATAATTTCTAATCTTGTCTCGAAACTATTCCAATTGGTAGTCATTGTCAATAGACGGTCAAACAAATAAATTTCAGCGATCAACGACCAAAGATTGTAGCCATGTACTTAAAAATGGATCCCAGTCTCTTTTCTCGAAACGACCTCAATTATACCGGTTCCCGGATTCCGCCTTCTGAGGTACCTGCAATAATGGAACTTATTTTATTTGCTAAGAAATGGCATAACCGAACTGTTTCACCCTCACATTAATATATGAGAAATATGAGAATAATTCATTACACCACTAGGTAAATTAAAACAGATTTATTTTAAATTTATGGTAATCCTTTTGCCAATTCCTTGGATGCTTTTCCTTTTTTTTCTATGTGTTCCTTGAACCGGATATCTAAAGTTCTCTTCGTTAGCCAATGTATATACAAATTTTCGTTTTCTCATTGTGTTAAATAATATATTGGAAAACAAAGAGATCTTTATGAAAATACAGGAAACAATTGACATATTTTTCTATGAAAAGATTACCACAAAAATGTGGGAGTTTTTTGTTAGGAGTTTTCAGAATGAGCTGCTACAACGAATTGTACCAAAATGTGTCTCTGGAGAAGTGCTGGATTGAATTGTTTCCGTTTGCAGGTTGTTTTCGTCAGAGCTAATGAAAGTCATTTTCATTCACTCAAAATAGACGAAAATGACGAGACATCACTCTCAGCTTCGCTGGCAAACTATGAGAACGAAATCCATGTTCAGTCAATGACATAATCGGAACATTAGTTTCAAATTGTGTTCTTTCTTTCATTGGCCCTTTCAGTCATTTGCGGCTTTCAGTGAAAAACCCCATAGCATGCAGAGTCGATATTCAACGAAGCTTTGAGAATCGAAAATGACAGAAAAAGGTTTCACAATGACTTTTACTTGTTGGTGCTCGAACCTGTGGTAGTTTTGGTTTCCAAAGATGTTCTGGGTTGTAATTACTTCGATTTTTCATATTTTATTCACTCTTTATAGTTAAGCGTTACTGATTTTCAATACATCGATGAAAGAATAAGAAGTGAAATTCTGTTGATGCTCCCTGCAGACTCGGTTTCGTCTTGTCATAGAGGAAAGAGTGATGTTGGCAATTATACTTCTATTCGTCTCTCTTCGTTTGTTCTGGTGTCGACCATTTACGAATGGAACAGTGAAATAACGAATATTGAGAATGCGTGGCAATTTTAATCTCTGGTTATCGTACTAAAATTATCACCACAGAGAACAGAAATCCAAGTAGATATTTCAATTTGTGTAAAAAAATTAGAGATTGTTTTTAAAAAGCAATCACCAAGTAGCAATTCTCCTGTAGAGGCGCTTCAAGCAGCCCAGTAATCCCTTATGGGAAAATGCTTTCGAGCTTTCATACAATGGTAATTCATACATGCAAAGTCGTGAGCAACGGTGATTTTAACTGTTTTGAAAAAGTTTGTACTAGCTTGGATGTCTGTTCTCTGTGTTATCATAGTTTACCAACAGAAATTAAAAAATTCAAGTGCCTTTTCTTGAGTTACAAACTATTTACAAATATAAAATCCGAATTCACTTATAACCACATCAGAAAAATGAGGTTTTATGGGAATATTTTCGCATCGTTCTGCAGATGGTACTGTATGAACAACGAACTACTAGCTTTCTTTAATTGAAATTCATACACTTTCTCTATGTCGAGTTACTTCAGGATCGAAACGTTAGACAAAGATACTTTTGAAATCGATGGTGATTAAATTGAACAGCACAAGGATCAAAGTTCCAGAATATTTTGTTCATTGGGTTTACTGATTTTATTACTGTCTCATTGTTCACGATCAACGAACTACACAATTAATGTTTGACAGGTCGATGACTATTAGGACCGAAATGATCATTTCATTTCGAATTCAGCGACCACGGTTACTATTCTGATTCTGAATTTGATCTGCCTTTGGAATAATCCATCCGACAGAAAGGCTCGCGCCATATTTGAAAATACCATAAGCTTTTGTCTCTTCCATTGGGAGACGTTCTTCGAAGTTTAGCATCATTCGAAAAGTTGTGCAGCCCTGTGCAAGACAACAAATGAGTGAGAAAAATAAACAACAAGTAAGCAAATTCCCACCAGATTACCCAAATTTTTTGCTTCATTTGCCGGTTCCGTTGACCGGTGGGAGAAGGAGGCCAGATTTCGTAATCATCACTAATGATTCGACGTCGTTTTAATTTACCGTCGAGTGCACCTGGACTACGTTTCTCAAGGGTCATGAAGCCAAGTCTGTGGTTTATTGGAGCTAATTTTCCCGAGAGTGATGATCATCTTTTCACCGTATCCAGGCTGTACTGTGCTAATTCAACTCTTCTTCGTCGTCGTCGTCGTCGGCGGTTGTACCGGTTGCGCCTCATCAAGGTTTACCATCTCATCCGGCGTTGGCTTCTTACTCAGCATTACTCGGCTAAAAGTAGGTAGTGTACATTACTGAAGGAAACTAGTGCCTGTGGAGGCAAGACTACAGACCAAGGATCATTATCTGTTTGGGCACGGAAAGATAAATGTAACAAATGTTTCTGTTGCGCTTCGAGCTTTCCTGTTCCTCGGAGTGCTGCTGCCACTAAATACAGAAGGGCATAGGCCGACTGTTGGCCTACTGGTAGAATTGTCTGTCTGTCTGTCTGTCTGTGTGTGTAAGTGTACGAATGCTATTTTTTCCGACTTCACCAAAATAATTTATGACCCAGGATCAGACAGTTTTGCCCTGCCACACCGGTTCGCATTGCTGATTCCAATGGAATTGGCAAAAGCACTCAAACGAGAAACTTTTGTAATTAAGCAAGCTCAGATTCGCACACTAAATAACGCGACGGGTTCAACCATTGGTGAATAGCGGCGGCTGGTGGCGACGCCGGTCGCTCCGGAATGATAAATAAGTTGGCAATCTTTCCGACAGCGGCATTTTTTTTTCATTGAAGCAGAAATGTTATGAATATAACTCGTAACGAACAGTGCCACTTGATGCTGATGTTTCGGCAAATTAGCACTTATTTGTTCTGGAAACACACTGACTGGCCCATTGATTGGATGTTTATTAAAGTGTAAATATTTATTCAACAACTGAGCGTTTCCGAAGAGACTTCTAATTGGACACAACGCTTACGCCTATTACGCAATTTTCATACACCGTTCCGATTTATTTGATCACATTAACATGTCAGCGAAGGAAATAGAGGGTAAAATGTATGCTTTGAGAGAAAGTTATCTTAGCTTCGAGCTTGTATGGTGAGAATTTGATAATAATTCATTAAATTCCCACGATACAGGCGATTCTTGGTAGTTCAACATTGTTCCATTTTATCATAAATACATTTAAATATGCTTAAATATGTGGGAATGCCTCGCGAGAGTACGAACACATGTTTTCCTCGTCAAAAATGTTCGTTTGTTTTAATTATAATTGTAATTGATTGAATGTCAAATGTAAACTTTCAGTTGTTATAATTCGAGAAAAAATCAACGATTAGAAGCATAGGGATTCGAGGGCCATAGCGGCTATATTTAAAACTAATCAATTTTCTAAACCTTTGCCCTAGTTAATCTATTTCATAATAAATTTATATCTATTTAAAAAAAATGTATCAATACAACTTTAACGAGATATACTATATTAAGTCGCATTTAGGTTGTTTGAAGTGAAATTTGTGATTTGGACCTATCTTTTCAGACTGTTAAAGTCTGTTCTCGTTGAATTAACAACAACGAAATAAATGAAGCAAAAAAAGTTTCACTCTAATTCAATAGAACATTGAAAACAGTTGACTAAGATGTTGATCCTGTTTTGTAAAATTTTTGAACTTTCTGCGGTGTACCCGCCATTAGGTTCCGGTACGGTATCCTCAGATCAAAACCGAACAGTGTCACGTATTTCCAATGTAAGAATCCAATCCTAGAGCCTTATTTTCGTTTGTTCACTGTCTCATTCGTAAATGATCACATTTGAAACAATCGAGGAGAGCATTTTGATGTTTCACTTTAACAAAAGAGAGTATCAGTGCTAACGTCACTCTTTTCCATACGACAAAATGAAGGCAAAATACCGTTTGTAGGTGAACTCAGTCAAATTGCAATCTTTATTCTTTCTTAAATATAATAAAAATTAGTGAAGTTGAACTATCAATTATGTTTAAAATATGGCAAATAAAAGTTATTACAGCACAAAATGACCTTTTAAGTCTCTGGAAACTAAAACTACTATAAATACAAGTTCCAACAGATAGAAATCATTGTGAATCATATTTTTTTTTCATGAACAATTCTCGAATGAAAACCGAAAATGAATGAAAAGATAAACGACACAATTTATGAATTACTGTTTTGCTTTTGTCATCAACTGAATATGGATCTCGCTCTTATAAGTTGCAAGCGGAATTGAGAGTAGCATTTATTTTTCGTCATTTTCATATATTTTGAGTCTTTTATTGGCTCTGTCTCAGATGTGCCCGCGGTGACGATTCTCCATCTTTTCTTGAAATTTTCGGTACCTTTTGCTTTCGAAGGGTTTGCCTTAACTAGAGTCTAGAATTTACCTTTTCTGCAAAGTTGAGGAAAGTTTTGTGGATTGGCAGTTTTTGGTACGCGTGGATGAAAATCCATCCACCATTGCTCTAGCATTTCAATAGCACTTTTGTAGAACGATTTATCTTTAGCCTCAAAATAGACCTCAGTTTCAGCGATAAACTCTTCATTCGTGCGAAAATTCTCACCGGCGAGCATGTTTTTCAGGTCTGCGAACATCCAGTAGTCGCTGGGAGCCAAATCTTGCGAATACGGTGGATGTGGGATCAATTCAAAGTTCAATTCATGTAGTTTCGCCATTGTTTTGATTGACTTATGACACGTTGAGTTTTCTTGATGAAACAATTTTTTTTCTTTGCCATATGCGATCGTTTCTATGCAATTTCAGCCTTCAAATGCTCCAATAACGCTATATAATATTCACTTTTATTGGTATTTCCTTTCTCAAGATAGTTAATAAATATTCCATCACGCACATCCCAAAATACTGAGGTCATAACCTTTCCAGCCGATTGTTGTGCTTTCGGGCGCTTTGGAATAGGCTCACCAGTTACATTCCACTCAAATAACGATCGTTTTGATTCCGGAGTGAAGTGATGCATCCATGTTTTATCCATTGTCACATATCGACGCAAAAATTCCGGTTTGTTACGTTTGATCGACAGTATTTTTTGCCTTTCTCTATAAAAAGGTTTTATAATTGCTGGAAAAACCGACTTTCGAACGGATCCTCGGAGACCCATAGTGTTATATACCATTCGACTCAGTTCGACGAGATCGGAAAATGTCTGTGTGTGTATGTGTGCGTGTGCACTTTTCAGAGATGGCTGAATCGATTTTAACAAACTTATGCTCGTTTGAAAGCTACTGTCGGGCCATTGATCAAGTTCAAAGATCAAATGGCTGAGACTTTCGGTTCCGGAGATATGATGGTATAAGTGACGTAACCGACAAAACGCGTTGTATTTTTACCGCGCAAGTTTCTCAGAGATGGCCAAACAGATTTTAACAAGCTTAGGCCCGTTTGAAATCTATTGTTAGGTCATTGATCGAGTTCGAAGATCAACTGGCTGTGACTTATGATATAATATATAATGGTATAAGTGGAGATATAATGGTATGAGTGACGTAACCGACAAAACGCGTTGTTTTTTGCCGCTCTGATGTATATAAAAGTTGACAATATTTTGGGATCACCTCTAACTTCGTAAAGCGCTATTGTTCAAAAGTTTAAGCACCTCGAAAAAAAAATTGAGCTGAATCGGATATGGATAAGGGGTGCTTTAAGGCGGTTTGAAAATTTTCGATCTTGAAAAATCACCAAATTGTTTTTGATGTCAAACGTCTTAGAATTGCATGAAACGTCGAGAGCCATATGTCATATACAAAAAATTATTGAAAAAATTGTCTTTATGTAACTAAGTCCCAGAAAGTCGATTTTTTGAAAAAACAATTTTTTCGAGATGCAATTCTAAGACTTTTGTATCAAAATTTTATTTTTCGATCTCGGAAATTTCATGGAACAGTTATGAGTTCAATGTAAACATTTTTGTTGCGTATTCTGCATCGTCGGTCTATACGAAGATTTGAAATTTTAACCACTCACTCTTAATCAATCATCCAGAACCGGACAAATTCAAGAATTTTTTTTTAGTCAGAAGAGTTTTCATTTGAATCTATACCTGTGCAAATTATATAGTTCATATCTAAAAAGAACTGAAGTAATTTCCATTTTGGAGGTTTTGATCACTTTATTTTGGTACTATCGGAAATGGAATTCAGGGAACTGGTACAACCGACGTGAGTTTATATGGTCACCAGTGCTGAAAAACTTCATTCAAATCGAATGTGCACGCACTGACGATCACTCTACTGCAGTAACATTCTAACACACAACCTTCGCTGTCGCACCGAATGGACATCATCCCGTCCTTCATCTCTTTCTAATCTCTTTCTAACGAAGCTCTGTTTAACCACCGTCGGTTTATCTCTTGAAGTAACAAAATATCTCTTACAATTCAATGAGAGAGCGACCTTCAAGTGAGGTACATGTAAACATTCGAATTGGTTCAAGATAATGGATGGAAGATAAACCAGTCATGATAACTGAAATATCAATAACAAAATAAACATAAATTAATTATTCTCTCTTTCAGTTTTCATTTTTTATGTTTTGAAACACATCTTAATACATTTCAAACAGTCGAAATTATCGATTTTAACTTCCTGATGATAATTGAAAACTCGAACGAGAACCGCCACCCTCTATTTATCATTACGGACGGAGAGAGTTTTGGTTATCGAGTTGATGTTTATGCCACACTTGCTCACTACCCACAGAGAAGACAATGAAACTTCAAGTGACTAGGTACGGTTATTCAATTGTCGATGAATTCTGGAAGCGTCGGAAACAAAATTAAAATGAATGAGCAGGGATATGCTATGCTTGAAATGAAGTTTTACCGCACTGATGGTCACCAATAAACAAGACCACTGAACAAGAGCAACACACTTAGAAAACATCGTGTAAATTTCTGTCTCTATAAATGCACATAAAAGGAGCGTCGCCATTCACCTAAATCTTTTCAGACTGTTAAAGTCTGTTCTCGTTGAATTAACAACAACGAAATAAATGAAGCAAAAAAAGTTTCACTCTAATTCAATAGAACATTGAAAACAGTTGACTAAGATGTTGATCCTGTTTTGTAAAATTTTTGAACTTTCTGCGGTGTACCCGCCATTAGGTTCCGGTACGGTATCCTCAGATCAAAACCGAACAGTGTCACGTATTTCCAATGTAAGAATCCAATCCTAGAGCCTTATTTTCGTTTGTTCACTGTCTCATTCGTAAATGATCACATTTGAAACAATCGAGGAGAGCATTTTGATGTTTCACTTTAACAAAAGAGAGTATCAGTGCTAACGTCACTCTTTTCCATACGACAAAATGAAGGCAAAATACCGTTTGTAGGTGAACTCAGTCAAATTGCAATCTTTATTCTTTCTTAAATATAATAAAAATTAGTGAAGTTGAACTATCAATTATGTTTAAAATATGGCAAATAAAAGTTATTACAGCACAAAATGACCTTTTAAGTCTCTGGAAACTAAAACTACTATAAATACAAGTTCCAACAGATAGAAATCATTGTGAATCATATTTTTTTTTCATGAACAATTCTCGAATGAAAACCGAAAATGAATGAAAAGATAAACGACACAATTTATGAATTACTGTTTTGCTTTTGTCATCAACTGAATATGGATCTCGCTCTTATAAGTTGCAAGCGGAATTGAGAGTAGCATTTATTTTTCGTCATTTTCATATATTTTGAGTCTTTTATTGGCTCTGTCTCAGATGTGCCCGCGGTGACGATTCTCCATCTTTTCTTGAAATTTTCGGTACCTTTTGCTTTCGAAGGGTTTGCCTTAACTAGAGTCTAGAATTTACCTTTTCTGCAAAGTTGAGGAAAGTTTTGTGGATTGGCTGTTTTTGGTACGCGTGGATGAAAATCCATCCACCATTGCTCTAGCATTTCAATAGCACTTTTGTAGAACGATTTATCTTTAGCCTCAAAATAGACCTCAGTTTCAGCGATAAACTCTTCATTCGTGCGAAAATTCTCACCGGCGAGCATGTTTTTCAGGTCTGCGAACATCCAGTAGTCGCTGGGAGCCAAATCTTGCGAATACGGTGGATGTGGGATCAATTCAAAGTTCAATTCATGTAGTTTCGCCATTGTTTTGATTGACTTATGACACGTTGAGTTTTCTTGATGAAACAATTTTTTTTCTTTGCCATATGCGATCGTTTCTATGCAATTTCAGCCTTCAAATGCTCCAATAACGCTATATAATATTCACTTTTATTGGTATTTCCTTTCTCAAGATAGTTAATAAATATTCCATCACGCACATCCCAAAATACTGAGGTCATAACCTTTCCAGCCGATTGTTGTGCTTTCGGGCGCTTTGGAATAGGCTCACCAGTTACATTCCACTCAAATAACGATCGTTTTGATTCCGGAGTGAAGTGATGCATCCATGTTTTATCCATTGTCACATATCGACGCAAAAATTCCGGTTTGTTACGTTTGATCGACAGTATTTTTTGCCTTTCTCTATAAAAAGGTTTTATAATTGCTGGAAAAACCGACTTTCGAACGGATCCTCGGAGACCCATAGTGTTATATACCATTCGACTCAGTTCGACGAGATCGGAAAATGTCTGTGTGTGTATGTGTGCGTGTGCACTTTTCAGAGATGGCTGAATCGATTTTAACAAACTTATGCTCGTTTGAAAGCTACTGTCGGGCCATTGATCAAGTTCAAAGATCAAATGGCTGAGACTTTCGGTTCCGGAGATATGATGGTATAAGTGACGTAACCGACAAAACGCGTTGTATTTTTACCGCGCAAGTTTCTCAGAGATGGCCAAACAGATTTTAACAAGCTTAGGCCCGTTTGAAATCTATTGTTAGGTCATTGATCGAGTTCGAAGATCAACTGGCTGTGACTTATGATATAATATATAATGGTATAAGTGGAGATATAATGGTATGAGTGACGTAACCGACAAAACGCGTTGTTTTTTGCCGCTCTGATGTATATAAAAGTTGACAATATTTTGGGATCACCTCTAACTTCGTAAAGCGCTATTGTTCAAAAGTTTAAGCACCTCGAAAAAAAAATTGAGCTGAATCGGATATGGATAAGGGGTGCTTTAAGGCGGTTTGAAAATTTTCGATCTTGAAAAATCACCAAATTGTTTTTGATGTCAAACGTCTTAGAATTGCATGAAACGTCGAGAGCCATATGTCATATACAAAAAATTATTGAAAAAATTGTCTTTATGTAACTAAGTCCCAGAAAGTCGATTTTTTGAAAAAACAATTTTTTCGAGATGCAATTCTAAGACTTTTGTATCAAAATTTTATTTTTCGATCTCGGAAATTTCATGGAACAGTTATGAGTTCAATGTAAACATTTTTGTTGCGTATTCTGCATCGTCGGTCTATACGAAGATTTGAAATTTTAACCACTCACTCTTAATCAATCATCCAGAACCGGACAAATTCAAGAATTTTTTTTTAGTCAGAAGAGTTTTCATTTGAATCTATACCTGTGCAAATTATATAGTTCATATCTAAAAAGAACTGAAGTAATTTCCATTTTGGAGGTTTTGATCACTTTATTTTGGTACTATCGGAAATGGAATTCAGGGAACTGGTACAACCGACGTGAGTTTATATGGTCACCAGTGCTGAAAAACTTCATTCAAATCGAATGTGCACGCACTGACGATCACTCTACTGCAGTAACATTCTAACACACAACCTTCGCTGTCGCACCGAATGGACATCATCCCGTCCTTCATCTCTTTCTAATCTCTTTCTAACGAAGCTCTGTTTAACCACCGTCGGTTTATCTCTTGAAGTAACAAAATATCTCTTACAATTCAATGAGAGAGCGACCTTCAAGTGAGGTACATGTAAACATTCGAATTGGTTCAAGATAATGGATGGAAGATAAACCAGTCATGATAACTGAAATATCAATAACAAAATAAACATAAATTAATTATTCTCTCTTTCAGTTTTCATTTTTTATGTTTTGAAACACATCTTAATACATTTCAAACAGTCGAAATTATCGATTTTAACTTCCTGATGATAATTGAAAACTCGAACGAGAACCGCCACCCTCTATTTATCATTACGGACGGAGAGAGTTTTGGTTATCGAGTTGATGTTTATGCCACACTTGCTCACTACCCACAGAGAAGACAATGAAACTTCAAGTGACTAGGTACGGTTATTCAATTGTCGATGAATTCTGGAAGCGTCGGAAACAAAATTAAAATGAATGAGCAGGGATATGCTATGCTTGAAATGAAGTTTTACCGCACTGATGGTCACCAATAAACAAGACCACTGAACAAGAGCAACACACTTAGAAAACATCGTGTAAATTTCTGTCTCTATAAATGCACATAAAAGGAGCGTCGCCATTCACCTAAATTTACATCTCAAAGCAAAGTGAAAATGAGTCATACCATTAACTACTCAGCTTGCTCAGCTGAAAATGACATCGAAACAGACACAAATGATATCATCCATTTGTATTTAAGTTTGTGAAATTTGGTCCGAACATCTCCGAGAAATTTTTTTTCCATAAATACGTTCATTTCTTAAGTCAATTTACATAAGTTTTTCTTCGTCGTAGCATCACTTTTACATAGAGTACTTATCCTAATATAATTCTCATATAGTCTCAACGATTTGAAATTAATAAAACATATTCCTCTTATTTTTGCCTTTCTCATATAGAAAGGTTATGCAATCACTTGAAAAACCGACTAGTGAAAATTGGCCTGGAGGGCCAAGTGTCATATACCATTCGACTCAGTTTATCGAGCTGAGCAAGGTATGTGTGTGTGTGTGTGTGTGTGTGTGTGTGTGTATGTGTGTGTGTATGTGTGTGTATGTGTGTGTTTTTTTTTGTGTATGTGTGTGTGTATGTGTGTGTGTATGTGTGTGTATGTATGTGTGTATGTGTGTGTGTATGTGTGTGTATGTGTGTGTGTATGTGTGTGTGTGTGTGCGTGTGTGTGTGTTTTTTTTTTTTTTTACAAGGTGAAATACCTACTTTTGTACTTTTCCTGTTCACGCGCTCAGTAGTTGTCAAGCTACCGCTATTGTGAACCAGCGAGTGGGACTGGCTGAACCTTACCCACTAAAACACCTTGGACATCTTGCCTTGATCCCCCCGGAACTAAGCTAAGCTCAATACTTCGGGGGAGGCTGTGCTCATGCACTTCTTCGTTTGGGAGAAAATGAGCTCCTGCTCTCTATATACATCTCGGCTGTGCTCATGCACTTCTTCGTTTGGGAGAAAATGAGCTCCTGAGTTTCTATCTTTATCCCTCTCGATCCACCTTTGGCGCCTCGACAACCCAATGCCGCTACGTCGCGCCGCACTACTCAACTGATCCCCGACGATGGATCTAGCCTACACCGACTGAGAGTTTCCCCTTTTACGCCACGCGGGACACCCGAAGGAGTGCCGAGGTCTGCTCTGCGATTCCGGTTGGAGCATGGCGTCCGGTTCGCTGATGCCCCGACGACTCGAATCGGTGTTGTGGCGTCTGCTCGACTAGTCCCCGGTGATGGATCTAGCCTACACCGACAGAGAGTTCCCCGACGATGGAAGTTCTCCCGAAACCGACGTTTTCGATACCCGTCTACGGCCCGACCGTAAGGACGCCTGGGTCGATCCAATGATGCCGGTTGGAGGATGGCTTCCGGTTCCCTGGTGCCTCGACTATCTTAACGGTGCTACGCCACGATCTACTCGTCTAATTCCCGATGAAAGATCTAGACTACACCGACGGAGAGTTCCCCGGCGAAAGAGGCTCTCTCGACACCGAGTCCCCTGTTGCACCACTCGGGACACACGAGAGAGTGCCGAGGTCGGTCCGGCGATTCCAGTTGGAGCATAGCTTCTGGTTGGCTGGCGCCCCGACGACACAAGTCGGTGTTGTGGTGGCTACTCGACTAGTCCCCGCCGAAGGATCTAGCCTACCGCGACAGAGAGTTCCCCGACGCTGGGAGTTCTCTCGAAACCGACGTTTTCGATACTCGTATACTTACGATGCATGACGTGGTCTACTCATCTTGTCCCCGACGAAGGATCAAGACTACACCGACGAAGGAAGTTCTCTCGATCCGACGCTTACTCGCTGATCCCATCTCCATATTCGCTGCAACTCCGAGAGTATCTGTGTTACCACTTTGTTTACTGCATTCCACGTGCCTTCTTCACGACACATTTCCTCAGATATATTATCCACCCTTAGGGCAGGCATTTCCCTACGTACTTCCGCAAACCGGGGACAATCGAATATCACATGTTCAGGTGTTTCTTCAATATACTCACACTCCGGACAAAATGGAGACGCGGCGTGACCACACCGATGCAGATACTTCCGGAAACAACCATGGCCAGATAGAAACTGCGTTAGGTAGAAGTTTACCTCTCCGTGTTGTCTATTCATCCACGGCGACAGATGTGGAATGAGCCGGTGAGTCCATCTACCTTTCTCCGTACTGTCCCACTCCTGCTGCCACTTCGCCATCGAATCGATTCGAGCCATCGTTCGCACGTTTCTGGTGGTTCTATGCTGATAACACTCGATATCCTCCGCCAGGGTAATGCAGATTGGGATCATTCCGGCGATAACGCTTGCTGCTTCCGACGATATTGTCCTGTAGGCGCTCGTGACTCGTATGACCATAAGCCGGAATGCTCTGTTGAGCTTTTCACGGTTCCTCTTGGTTTTCAATGCTGTTCCCCAGGCAGGAGCACCATACCGTAGTATCGACGAAGATACACTAGCTAACAGACGTCTTGTGCTGCTTTTCGGGCCACCGACATTTGGCATGATCCTCGTTATTGCATTTATCGCCTTCGCGGACTTCTCGCAGGTATAGTCGACATGGCAGTTAAAGTTCAACCGGTTGTCGATCATCACTCCGAGAAGTTTCAGAGCTCGCTTAGTTGAAATCGCATGTCCCCCTACATCTATCTCGATACGCTGGATCGACTTGCAGTTGCTCACCAACAACACTTCCGTTTTGTGGTGAGCTATTTGTAGCCTGAATCCGTTCATCCAGCCCTCAATCGTGCTTATCGTCTCTGTCACCGAGGACTCTACTTCTTCGAGAGACTCGCCCATCACCGGTAACGATATGTCGTCCGCGAAGCCCACGATTTTCACTTTCCTGGGAAATTGCTGTGTCAAGACCCCATTGTACATAGCGTTCCAGAGAGTCGGACCGAGAATGGATCCCTGAGGGACGCCCGCCGTCACTCGCACTGACCTCTGTCCTTCGTTCGTATCGTACACCAGGATTCTATTGTGGAAATAGCTCTTTAGGATTCGGCAAACATAATCTGGGATCCGCATTCGGTGTAGTGCTGTGGCGATGGCCTCCCAGCTGGCACTGTTGAAAGCATTCTTCACGTCCACTGTAACCACGGCGCAGTATCGGTCACCTCTTCGCTTCTGTTTGGACGCCTTCTCAGCGCTCTCAAGCACTGTCCGGATTGCATCAATCGTCGACACTCCTTGACGAAAACCGAACTGCATGTTCGACAATCCTCGTTCGCCTTCAGTGCATTTCATCAACCTGTTGAGAATAATTCTTTCCAGGAGTTTCCCAAGTGTGTCCAGCAGCAAATAGGCCTATACGAGGCAGGATTACCCGGTGGTTTACCTGGCTTCGGCAGCAACACCAGCTTCTGGATCTTCCACATGTCTGGGAAGTTGCCTTCGTTCAAGCACTTCTGTAACACAGTTCGGAACATGTCTGGATACGCCAGAACCGCGGTTTTCAACGCCACGTTTGGTATCCCATCCGGGCCTGGAGCTTTCTTGGCTTTCAGTCGCTTTGCGGCTTGTGTAAGCTCTTCGTTAGAAATTTGCCGATCAACAGAGTCGGCTTCTTCTTCGCCATACGGTGTTGGTGGCCAAGTAGTCGGGTCGTGCTTCGGGAAGAGACACTCCACGATCTCTATCAACTTGTTCGGGCACATTTCAGCTACGGTGGACGGACCCTTAATTTTCGCCACCACAACTCGATACGCGTCCCCCCAGGGATTGGCGTCTGCTTCTCGACACAGTCTCTTGTAGCAATTTGATTAGCTACGCTTAATCTCCCGTTTGAAAGCGGACCGGGCTTCCCGAAAAGCCGACTTGCGTTCCTCTATTTCTGTTTCTGTCCTTGCTCTCTGGGCCCGCCTCCTGGCTCTGAGGCAAGCAGCTCGTAACGTACTGAGCGTCTCGTTCCACCAGTAAGCTGGGCGGCGGCTATTCGTTGGTACAAAACATACACTTCGGTTTTTGCGTGCAGTCTCTCGCAATATGACCCATCACTCCACATTTCCAGCACATTTTGGATCTGTCGGGGCCTTTACAAGCTCCTGCTCGATGTCCAAAGTCCAGACACTTGAAGCATCTTTCCGCTCTCTTTTCCACTCGCGGTACAGCTCTCAGTAGACACCGCGACCATCCGATCGTTATTTTACCTACCTCCAATGCCTTGTTAGCAGCAATTGTTGGTAGACGAATCAATGCGGTCTGTGTGCCACTATATGCTTTCCTTAGACGGATCATAATTTGCACGTCGCCCAGGTTGCACTGTGTCTTAAGTGCACCGCTTAGCTCCTCTGCTGAGGTGACCTCATGTAGGTCCTTGCATATAATCATCGTTTCCGGGCATAAAGCTTTCACTTCCGCTCCTTCACCCAATGATTTACTCAAGAGCTCCTTCATGGTCGAGCTGTCGACCGTAGGGTCCTTTTTCAACTCGAAAAGCATTTCTCCTTTTTGCGTGCGCCTTGCTCTCACCACGTTCTCACCGAGATTCTTCAGCTCCGGGTCCTCTCTGACCTTCTTGAGGATTGTTGCGTACGTCATAGTCTCGTTAGCCTTGACGAGAACTGCGTCCCCTTTTGGTGTTCTTTGACGAGGCACAAACTTTTCTTTCCCCTTCTGCTCCAATTTTCTCCGCTCCTTTCGCTTTTGCTGACTCTTTTTTTTCTCTGTTTTCCGGCCAGCAACAGAATTCCATCCTTCCTTTTGCTCAGCCGCCTCCTCAGAGGAGTCCTCGTCTAGGCGTATAGGTCTCTTGGAACCGCCTGGTCTCTCGTCTCCTGGAGATGTTCTTGGCCTCTTTGGAGTAATGGATACAGAGACATTATCCACCCCAGCAACCCCCTCTTTCCCTTGTTTCGTTGAGCTCACCGAAGCTGCACTGGTGCCTCCCTGCTTCAGAGAACTCGTGATAGCGGCAACTTTAGCGGATGTTAATGTAAGTTCCGCTGTGTTTGCTCGTTCTACTATCGTTTCGTACTCTTTGACGGCCGATACTACCGCTTTCCGAATTCTGTGGACCATCTCTTTAATTTCTTTGTGGATGTTGTTCCATGCGTCCACGAAACTATGGAGCTCATCCACTAAACTTTTCGCTTCTAGTACTCTCGGCTTCTGCATTGTTTTGTTCAACACATTCTGCTTTGGCTGGTGCATCTGCTGCTGCTTTTGCGGCTGCTGCTGTGACTGCTGCTGCAACTTCTGTTGCTCCTTATCACGAGACTGGTGCCCATGTTGGTTTTGCAGGGGCGGAGATCTCGATAAACCGCCTTTGGCGAACGGATTCATCGTTCCAACTTCCTTTTGGTTAGTGCTCTCTTCCATTTTCCAGGGTCCCCCCTTCGGACCGCTATCTCCACCCGAAGTAACTAGTTGCCTTCTGTGATCCCAGGGTTATCTATGCAAGCAGTGAGGCCATGCTAGGGTTGACACGGCCCCTCATGAGAACCGTGTTCAGAGCCGGATCGGCGTAAGTCGGGAATATTACATCCGAGCCTAGTACTCATCAAGTTTGATGTACGGGTATCGAACGTATCCGAAGGCCTGCCACGGTTTTACCAGGACGGAGGCAGCCGTACTGTTATCCTGCTCGCCATTTCAAGTCGATATCACCCTTCCTTACTGAGGGAGCAGAACAGCACGACTGTCAGCCCAAAGTCGTCATATCCTATCCATAAACCGAAAAAATCCTGTCCGTTGATGTTCACCGTTACCAGTATACCATAATCAGGATTTCACTGATATTAATCCTGATGTGCCGATGGGCACTCCCGCAGGGCTTGTGTGCTTTGAGCGGCACACGGTCGCTTAGGAAGGGCTTGCCTGCGGATACATGCAGCTTTTTATAGAAGTTCAACAGAGCCCACTGCCAAACTCCACCACATCCTAGACAAGCCCAACAACTCACAGTTGCCGAGGGAGGGGTCGTCAAGCCCTTGGACAAAGTCCCTGCTGCCCTATGTGTGCGTGTGTGTGTTGTGTGTGTGTGTGTGTGTGTGTGTGTGTGTGTGTGTGTGTGTGTGTGTGTGTGTGTGTGTGTGTGTGTGTGTGTGTGTGTGTGTGTGTGTGTGTGTGTGTGTGATAATCTCACTAGGTTTTCTCGGAGATGGCTGAACCGATTTTGACAAACTTACAAACTTGGATTCAAATGAAAGGTCTCGTGGTCCCATACGGAATTCCTGAATTTCATCCGGATCCGACTTCCGGTTCGGGAGGTATAGGGTAAAGTGTGTTCAATATTGTACACCGTCACTTAAAATATTTTCGGATACAACAACTAGAAGAGTTTGTGTGTCATGTTAGTTGGTGGCCGTACGAACCGACTTTGGTTTGTGGAAATGTGGATGACTCACGCAATCAAAGCATTGTTTTATTCTGTATGTTATACTAGTTAATGCACAAACAATCTCTTGGTTTGTTTCAAAAATCGAAGAGATTAATTTTGAATGGAATACCGCAATATTATATGTACATGAGAAAGGCATCATTACACCACTAGGTGGATAAAAACAGGTTTTTAAATATATTGATTGATCCAAACGATTAACTGCTACAAATTATAAAATAAGCTGAAATTTTGACACATTTTGTTGATAATTTCATGAACTATTTCGAGTTTGTTTTTATCAGCACATCATTTATATTCAAATTTAGCTATTTGATAAAACAATTGACGCAGTAGGAGTTCTCCGAGAAAATTAAATTCACATTTTTGTAACACGGACATTTTATGGTCTCGACGAACTGATTCGAATGGTATGGTATGGTCATCGATATATGCTTTCGAACACAAAACCTCATTGATATTATTCTGCTGCGTTCTTCAATATACAAATCTGATTTACTTATTGAGTATTTAATAATATTTATCCAACAATTGCTATTGTGAAGGTGCTTCACCACAGCCAACATGGGCACGGTCCTTACGAAAACCAAGAAATGCGTTAATACATTTGAAATCCATTGGTTCCGAAAGCTAGTTACGTATTTCGCTTCCCCCCTTCCCCCGTGTCTGTGGCGTTTGCTGATTGCACACAACAAGAACGAACGGCTCAAGCCGAGGTACATATTTTTTCCCAACTGGTGCTAGTGGTGCTAGGAGTTGTAAGAGAAGAACACCGCACGAGAACAAACCTCCCCCAATCTGGACCTAATGGATTGTAAAATTTATTAGTTCAGCAACCCGGTCTGCTTGCCATGCGAAACGATGCCGATGGCCCCTCGAATGGACCCAGCACCCAATGAGCTGCGTAATGGCCGGAGCAGAGTTTTAACTGCCCTGTGTTCCACACTGCACCCGATGACGATTAACTGAAAAAGTGCTTGTTTGAGTTTCCACAGATATAACCCCATCTCAATTCGGTTTGTGTTTTCTAGGCAAATCGTTGAACCGCATTTCGCCATAGAAAGCAAGTTTTAATTACTCCGGTGCTTTTAACGGTATCAGTAGTTCTCGTACATACTACCTACATACCATCGCAATTCTCTATCATTGAGTTCGCATTATATTAAGTTTACTTGTTGGCAATACATTGATGTTACGGATCCCATGTTTTGGATGAAAAATCGATTATCTATCCCTTATCTTGTCAGCTAGAGTTATTCTCCTACCGTCCATCCATCACTGGTAAACAGGGCGGCGGCAGACGCATTTTGGCCGAACGACCAAGGAAACACCCGAGCGCCTTCAAACAGAGGATATGATTCTCTTTAACCTCCTAATAAACACCCGTTCCCCTTCCCAATCCTGCCGGAGATTTCGCCTCAGCAACTGTCTACCAACTGACTCGACCGCCTGAGATGGGTCCGCCGTACCGAAGCTGAGGATACATCAAACCCAATCAATGTCCTGGTTGGTCGGTCGGTCGGTTCGCTCGAGCCTGTTCCCGTATGATTAGGGTTAGCGCTACCGTCTGGCTGGTGGCGTACAAAGTGAACTTGATGACGGTGACGATGTTGATAAAGCTGATGGCGGCGAGCGCGATGAAGTAAGTAATTAGATTTTGGCCACTTGATTAGCGCAATTAGAGGCCGTTTTTGGAAACGGCGCCACAAAAAAATGAAGTATCCGAACTCATGAAGCAACACGGAAAAACTCATATTTGATGTTACTTCTCAGAAAACGTATCCCAAAAATATTACGGTTAGCTGTGGGCGCATTATTAAAGCAAGAAATTAATGAAATTAAGTCTAGTAAGTTTTAAAGTTGTTTTTTTGAATTCTAAGCTTTTTTGTGGAAAATCGGTGCAACATATATCATTAACGCTGCTATCCATAGCCTACCGTCTTTCGGACCATTTTCTTATCTCATATTAAAAGCCCTTCCTAATTCACCCAGTGCACAGTGGTTCAAAAGCCTAATTTTATGCTCTTAATTGATAACTCTTTAAACACGTGGTTTTCGAGGTACAGTATGTTCAACAAATATACTCTGAATAATGGGCGCCACCTTTTGGAGAATTTTATTTATGTGATTAATAAGATAAGTGAGATAAAAATATTATTTTAGCTCAGGGTCAACATAGAGGCCAAGTAACTTCGGCAAAGTTGTGCTAAAAGTAATTTGAGTGTAATTCATAATAAAATGTATTTTTTGAAATAGGTGCTCTAAAACCAGTTATTGTAGAAAACCAATTTATATGCGTATTCCAAGTTTTACAAAGTTTTTTATCATTAAAAACCACACAACTTTCTCAAACTTACTATGCCGATCATTTCAGTTTGATGACATAGAGCCATTTTTCATGTTTTATTTTTAAATAATTCCAAATTGCCTATCATCAAAAGGAGCAGAAAGCTGCAGATGAGACCACTTACATATAAACCTACTTCAAAAAAGCTTCCATACCGTCTGCGATCGTCTGTAGGCGAGATATGTTCTTTTCATATATTCTTGTCCTTGACATTTGCAATTAAAAGGCTCATCGTATGTCAGATCAGATTTCAGCATATATTCGTTATCATGGTAACTCTCACAATAAATAAATTTTGATTGACCGTGTCACAAATCAAGCAAAACAATGGCAATACTACATGAATTGAACTTCGAATTGCTCCCACATCTGGGATCGGGGAAGTATTATTTAGTGTGAAAACACCCGGAAAAATAATTTTAAATACAAACACCGGATAAAAACATTGGGTGTAAAAAACGGATCGTATATTTAGAACAAAAATTGTTTGAAAACATGCTTTCTCATATAGAAAGGCTATACAATCACTGTGAAAACCGACTTTTGAACCGAGGCCCGCAGGGCCTAATGTCATATACCATTTGACTCAGCTCGACGAACTGAGCAAATGTCTGTGTGTATTTGTGTGTGTATGTATGTATGCATGTGTGTATGCGACAAATAATGTCACTCGATTTTCTCAGAGATGGCTGAACCGATTTTCACGAACTTAAATTCAATTGAACGGTCTTATGGTCCCATAGATCGCAATTGAATTTTATACAATACAAGGCAATATGTGCAAATTTATGAGAAAATGCGTATTCAATTTTCTCGGAAATTTCTTAACCTATTTTTACAAACTAAGATGCAAATGAAAGGTCTTGAAATTGTTTAAAAAGTCCCCGAGAAGATAATCCAGATCCGATTTCCGGTTACGGAATTACAGGGAGATTAGTAAACATTTTCAATTTCATGTGTATTTTTTCACACATTTATCTAGTTGGCAGATCTTGTTTGTTGATGGATATATAAATCTACTTTGATATTACTAGTGCCCGGTTTCTGCTTCCAAACGAACCGGTAATAGTGAAGGAAAGCTCCAAAACCGGAACTCACTTCGATTTCTCAGCAACGGTTAAACCGATTTTCACAAATCATGATTCAAAATAAAGCTTTCAGTGGCTTAAAAGACACTGTGTAATTTCATCCAGATCCGACTTCCTATTCCGAAATCAAAACTTCCGAAATCAAAACTGTCATACAAAATTATGCAACATCGGTACGCATCGGTACGTTGCTAGTATGAAAAAAGAAGAAAACGAGCCCGCCTAGCACACAGTGTGCTTTGTTCAAATTGGAAAGCGTGCAGAGTTGCCACATATAAATATATATTAACTAGACATAGCTGTTTACAAATCTAAAAGGTGATGGTAGTTTTTACTAAAGAAAGTTTTAGATTTTATTCAAGTTTGAAAAATATGATGTAAGAAAAATTTTTTGTCAGGACATAAGTTAAAAGAGAAAGGCATCATTACACCACTAGGTGGATCAACAAAAAAACAAATGCCTCTATCTGATTACTTTTGGGCCGACTGTCGTTTAGGAATGCAAAGTGGAACGTCCGTCACAAACAAAGCGACAGTCGGTCAAAACTAATCTCGTTCTTTCGAAACAAGTATTTGTTCGGTACTCACAAAATAGATGTTTTTAAGTGATTTAAGCCATGTATAGTCCGTGTTCGGTTTCAGATCCAAACCGCTTTTTACCTTTTTTTATATATATAAAAAATAGGTATAGAATTCGCTCAAACTTTCAAAAAATTTTCCATGGCCCGGAGGGCCGAATGTCATATACCAATCGATTCAGCTCGACGAACTGAGCAAATGTCTGTGTGTGTGTGTGTGTATGTGTGTGTGTCTGTATGTGTGTTGTCAACTAAGAGGTCGAGATCTCAGAGATGGCTGGACCGATTTTGATCAAACTAGTCGCAAATGAAAGGTCTCCCCGTCACCCAGAACGCTATTGAATGGTTTTGAGATCGGATGTTTACTTTTTGAGTTATACGAAGTTTTATGTCAAAATTTTCAGTTCTTTGACAGTATCTGTCACAATTGACCTTGAAAACAGAATATGTTTTCAGACTTAGATTCCGCACGGTAATAGCTATCCAACAAGCCATAGATTGTTAAAATCCGTCCATTTTTAACGGAGATATCGAATTTTTTGTGCAAGCGACTTTTCCCCCATATTCCAGCAGTAGAAGTTCTGAGCGCTGTATGGCAAAGAAAGGCTTGGGAGCAACGTAAAACACGATTTTTTATACTGTTACATACAATAGTTTCTAAGTACCAAAAAGACTATGAACAGCATTATTTTTCACGACATTTTGCCTCGGACCAATTTTAGCACGGTTCGTTTTTGGCAACATAAATGTTCGAATATGACATATTGGAAAGATGGCAGTACTTCCGAATTCTGAACAATTTCATAATTATATTGGTTTAAACTGCTTACAGCAATAAATGCTGGAAGAACAAAACACCCATATACTATTTGAATCAGTTGGTCGAGATCAGCAAATGCGTATGTGACAAATAATTTCACTCAATTTTTTACCTTATTTTCGAAGATGACTCAACCGTTTTCTACAAACTCAGATTCATATGAAAATTCGTATGCTCCTAAACAAGGTTCCTGAATTATGTTTGGATCCGACTTCTGATTCCGGAACTACAGGATGATATGTGAAACGAAATTAAAACTGTGTAACTTATTTTCCTCGTAGATGGCTGAACCGATCTAAGATTCAAATGATATCTAAGAATCATCTAAGATTTGCTGATTTGAATAGTCGACAACCAAATAAACTTATTTCAGTTTTAGTGGTATTCAGTTTTCGATTCGGAAGGTACCCAACAATTTAACTCGTACTACGATTTCTCAAAGATGTCTATACTAATTTTTAAACATATTGAAACAAACGTAAACTAATCAGGTGAATTTGTCTGACTTCGGCTACACCGATTTTCGAATTCCGGCTCCAGTATCGAATCGTTTCTCAAAGCTCAATCGTTTTCTCAAATAAAGCCAAATCGAATTTCAGAAAAAAATTCAAATTAAAATAAACTCATAGTCCCACACAAAATTAATTAATTTTATTCAATGCTGACTTCCGATTCTGGAATTACAGGAGTATGAATTTTTAAAATTCAAACCGATATAGACGATGACTATCCCGAAAAGCTTGAAAGTTGGACTCAAAACTATTGCAATTTATTCGTCATATGGCCATACGAATCGGTTTGGTTTATGCTGGTTCCTGAATACCGGCTCTGGAAGTACCTTAAATTACCGAAAATTCTAAAGTGGAACTCACTTCGACTGAGTAATGTGTGATTAAAATGTCAAATTGCAGCTTAAAACGACGGTCATTAAAATAATGTCATGAAAACCGAAGAACATTCATGAAAAAACACATGCGGATTGATAAAAAAAGGTATCATCTCACTGATGGGTGGATTAAGCACGTTTTTAAATAAAAGATGAGTACAATCATCTGATATTTACATGTTAAAAGTTGTTAGTTAGTTGCAAGTTAAGTCAGTGACATAATAAATTTGTACATGGTTTTTGTTGAAAATGTAAGTAAATTGAGACGAAAATTATATATGATTTTCTCGTAGTGTGTCCTTTTTTTTGTTTCGATTATAGAGGTTTTAACCATGAGGTCATTCACCTCTTCAGGCCAGAAAAACTTTCTGGCCCTATGTGCGGGGTTGGGAATCGAACCCAGGCGGGCTGCGTGAAAGGCATCGACTTACCCATCACGCTATACCCGTCCCCAGTGTGTCCTTTACAAACCTTCACTGTAAAGCCTTATTTGAAATAGTAGACAAAACGGATTCCGGTTAATAGATATTCTGTAATAATTTTTAATACATAAGCCAAAAATTAGTATTACGTAATACTACTCTGGTTGTTTCCCTTTTAACGTTCGTTTGTATTGGAGGAAAAGATTACGAAAAATGGACAACGATAGGGAACATTATACAAAATCAGCCGTTCTAATGTTATCTAAAGAACTATTAATATTACTTCTTTTGCAAATCGACGATGCAAAATGATAAGTTCAGTGCAAATCTAGAATCATTTGATAGGTTTTGCATTTTTCGCTGTACGAAATTCGCACCAAACGAATGCAAATAAAGCCAGCATACGGCATATCAATATCGTAGAAAACACCACTTTCTGAAAGCCTGAAATGAATTTCACGATTATATCATTCAGCTGCTGGTCGTTCGCGTGCGAGTAACAGAAAAAATACATTTAATCGGCATGATAAATGAAAAATGATAATCCGAAATGAAGTAGTCTTTAAGCAGTTCGGTTTTACATCTCATCCAAGTCAGTCGATATAACAAAACCGCTTACGTTCGAGACGGAAGAAACCAAGTACAGTATTGTGTAGTGAACAATAGACCTCGAAGTGAGTGAACAAAACGAACAAAAGCTACCGCCGACACGAAAGAATACAATTGTTGTTGACTTCAGGCAGTGCAAAATTCGACCTTCGATACGAGAGCTTGAAGGTTTGCTTAAGGAGCAAATGCTTCTTGACTTAATGTGCATTTACTTCAATGCAATAAGGCGAATAATGTTATTTACATCCAGTTTTATAAAGAGTTGGATGCAATTCAATTCGCAAAAGACAATAACAATGTGCATTATATGGAGCACGAGAACATCAAGTACAACATTCCAGTTTATATGGATGATAGTGCTATAGAAGTGCGTGTGCAGAGTGAAGATCAACTCAAGCGTCACCGATTCTTATATTCGCAAAACTATGTCCCAATACGGAGAGATTCTATCTATCGGAAAAGAAAAGTGGAAGAATTTTTTCCCCGGTATTCTAAATGGCGTACGTTTATTACGCATACACTTGAAGAAGCCTATACCTTCTTATGTGATTTTCGGTCAAGATACAAGAATTCCGTGCAAATCACTTGTTACCTATGACAATCAGATGGCCACATGTCAATATTGCCAAAAAGCTGTTCACTACGGTAAGCCATGTGATATACTGGACAAGGAGACAACTACACCAAAGGACAACGGTGCTTCACATCAACCCCAAGCAACCCTCGTACACCTGTGACAGCCACCATCAACAATGAAGCATCCCCTTCAACGAAACCATATGTATCCCCTATAGAACAAAGTACACCAGCTGCAGCTAACAACTTACCCTCCAACCAACCAGCAATTGTAACCAATATACAACAAGGTGCATCTACAGCAACTAGCAACGAAAAGAAGACGGAAATCGACAACAATACCATCGATGCGGCAATGGATGACGAGACGAACCACGAACGAAGTGCCCCTCAATCCTCGCAGGAGGGAAATGGAAGCTCCTCTCCCCCTAGAAAATCCAGCTCAAAAAAAAATTATTTAAAAAATCGGCTCAATCGGCCACTTAAAGCTTGTTGCAAATATGCTTGATTGAAAAAATATCTTTTAAATAAAAAAATAAAAAAGTAGTCTTTAAGGTTGACGTTGGTATTTCTGGTTCTTTACGTTGGTATTTTTGTAGCTGTTAGAACCGCTTCTTTTGAACTTTTGATCTATTATATTTATTGTTCGCTCCGTCCTGAGTGCGGCATTCGCAAGTGCGTAAAATTCAAGTATTAACACATCGGGGAGAATACATATACAAATCGACAGTTCTAAAGGCCATAAATGATAGTGTTATAATCCGCAATTACGGTCAAATCATTTAGTTTCAAACCATTTTCAGTGTCTCTACATAGAATCAATCAAAGAGTTAATTGGGTTTTCTCATATACATTAATTTGATTTTATAAAATCTATTTTCAACTAGAATCGTCAATAGTCATTAATCCATACGACGTCCAACTTCATGGGTGACACGACTCGGTACGGAACGTTAGCGCTGAAGGGAAGGGCACACAAGCATGTGGCAGATTTACTTTGTGTGCCGTTCGTCAAACAAGAGGCAACCGTGGAAATAATTGTCAACTGTGTTGAAAGTTGGAGAAATGGTAACCTTCGTTTATTTTCAGAATCCAAAGCATTTTACAAAGATCTAATGAGATTCTACTTGAAATGGATAATTTATTAGTAGAACAATGTACCAAAATAAATGTGCATTTTCAAAGTGATCTGCTCCTTGTCGACAGCACTAGGGTGGGACATGGTTGTATGGAAAAAAGATGAAAAGGTTTATTTTCTCGTTCCACCAAACTCTTCGTGTTCCTTTTGGGTCTTATAAGAACTATAAAAATTTTTATCTCGATCGGCGAAACTATAGTTTCGCGCCTAAGGTTGAAAATGTTTATGGGATTCAATATTAGGAAACTGACTTTTTACAAAAAAAAACCTGTCTTAATCCACCTAGTGGTGTAATGATGCCTTTCTCATATCAATCATACTATCATACCAATATAATACTGTGGTATTCTTCAAAATTATTTTTCTTCGATTCTTAAAAGAATAATCGAAATAGATTTGTTACACCGTCTACTGATAAAAACTATCAATTGGAAAAGATTTGAGGTCGATTTAGAAATCTTTTTACGGTTTTTCGCTCTTTTCAGTGATGGTATAAAATTTTTAACACACTTTACCCTATATTTCCGGATCCGGAAGTCGGATCCGAATAAAATTCAGGAATTACGTATGGGAACACAGGAACTTTCATTTGATCCTAAGTTTGTGAAAATCGGTCGCGCCATCTATGAGAAAAGTTAGAACACATATTTTCATTTTTTTGCACATTTTACCCCATAAAGTTAGTGTAAAAAACGTTACATACACACATACGCACATACACACACAAACACACACATACACACACAGACATTTTGAGTACTCAACGAACTGAGTCGAATGGTATATGACACTCGGCCCTCCGGGCCTCGGTTCAAAAGTCGGTTTTCACAGTGATTGCATAAGCTTTCTATATGAGAAAGGCAAAAAGGCGAAAAAAAAATTTTCTTCGATTCTTAAAAGAATAACCGAAATCGGTTTGTTTGACCGTCTACTGATAAAAACCATCAAATTGGAAAAGATTTGAAAGGTCGATTTAGAAAATTTTTTAAGGTTTTTCCCCATTTTCAGTTATGGTGTACAATTTTTAACACACTTTACCCTATATTTCCGGATCCGGAAGTCGGATCCGCATGAAATTCAGGAATAACGCATCGGACCACAGGACCTTTCATTTGAACCTAAGTTTGTGAAAATCGGTTGCGCCATCTATGAGAAAAGTTAAAACACATATTTTCTTTTTTTTTGCACATTTTACCCCATAACTCTCGAACCGGAAGTCGGATCCAAATAATATTCAGGAATTTTGTATGGAACCTCAAGTCCTTTCATTTGAATCTAAGTTTGTTAAAATCGATTCAGCCATCTCTGAGAAAAGTTAGTGCACTTATTTTCACAATTTTTTGCACATTTTACCCCATAATTCCGAAACCGGAAGTCGGATCCAAATAATATTCAGGAATTTTATATGGGACCACAAGACCTTTCATTTGAATCTAAGTTTGTGAAAATCGGTTCAGCCATCTCCGAGAAAAGTTAGTGCAAAAAAACGTTACATACACACATACGCACATACACACACATACACACACACACACACACACACGCACACACACACACACACACACACACACACACACACACACACACACACACACGCACACACACACACACATACACACACAGACATTTTGCGTACTCGACGAACTGAGTCGAATGGTATATGACACTCGGCCCTCCGGGCCTCGGTTCAAAAGTCGGTTTTCACAGTGATTGCATAACCTTTCTATATGAGAAAGGCAAAAATCGGCTAGAGATCACCCTGTAGACTCCAAAAATCAGTGCATGTGTAATTTTTGTAGTAAATTTAACGAGGGAATAACATAATAGCAAATAACTCAAATCAACCGCTATAGCACATTAAAAGAAAGTCACATCATATAACGATCACTAGCAACAGTGGTGCTAGATAAAGTTCGGACCCTATGTTGGTTTTCCTTTAATAACTTTTTCTGCAAATGTCGAATTGTAATGCGATCTTCCTCATTGAATTTCCTACGAATGCACTGATTTTTAGAGTCTACAGGGTGATCTCCAGTCGATTGTTTTTTTGTTGGAAGTCAGTTTTCCCATACTAAATTCCATACAAACTTTGAATCTCGAGCGCGAGAATATAGTTTCACCGATCGAGATAAAATTTTGCATAGTTTCAATGAGTCCCAACAGAAACAGAAAAAGTTTAGTGGAGCTGAAATCAAAATTTTGTCCCACCCTATTGTACACGTACCGCTGCTCTTCTGTAATTCTGCATTAGTTTGCCTCCGCGATGGATTGTAACTAACGTCAGTTTTTTCTCTTCCTCTTTAGAAATATAATAACAAAATGCTTTTTTTACGAAATCGAGAAACTAGCAGGAGCTTCCAATATCTTGCCCTACAGTAAACAGTGATTGATTCACTGAAGTTTGAATATGAATAAATCACAATATTGTTCGAAATAGAAATTGATGGTGGTAACATACTACAATTCACTGAGTGAAAAACTAGATTCTATTTTGCACTCAAATGAAGAGTCAATAAATTTGTCCATTCCACCTGAGTAGCCTTTTCCTGTGAATGGACACAATCATAGATCGATACCGTAAGGATACAAATGGTGAAATGCTACAGTTTGTTATGTTGAAATATTTTACTTGTGGCCAGGCGACATGAATATTTCAATTTCAAATTCAAATTACCATATTTTGTTTAAAATTCCAACGCATTTCAAATGATGAAATAGTATTTCCTTTCACTGGTAATGTTATCCCACATTTCTTACCATACAGGGTAGTAGTGTTTTCATCCACATTGTCTTTCCCGTTCAAATCCAATCGTTTCCTCCGGTATAAATGGAAATATGAAAAATATTGTCTGATGCTTAGACATCCTCTAGTATGATCATTGTTGCATTGCATATTTTTGAGCAACCGGATAACGTTCAGTATGTAAATTTTCCGGTTGGACAATGTCGATAGTGGTGATGAAGAACTGTTGAAACGTTGGTCGTTGAAAGTCGAGAGTTCAATTTACGCAATATAACTATGTGAATGATTTGCAAGATCGAAATTTAGCTTTCAAAAGATGGAAACGATAAACTTTCCCCGATGCTGTGATTAGTGTTTACCAGAAAAATAGGAAAATATTGTTTTGTTAGTGCTTATACACCTTAATCCAGCTTGTCAATATTGTTCTACGTTCTCAGAAATAGTTCGCTTCTGGAAGTCCAATTCATTATTCTACTGCTTCGAGCATACCGTCTCCTGTCGAGCTACGGAAGCGGTTTTAGCAAATGCGTTCACAGTTTAGTACAGTTCCGCCTCGCCGGCGGTTCTCTAGGTTCTCTGAATTGTCTCGGTCGTAGCAATCAACCCGGGAACGGTAGTAAAAGTTGTTCTTAGTTGCGAACATTGCGATACATTGGATTGATAAGAAAATGAGGCTGTTTAAGCAAAGCCGATTTCAGTGAGGAATAGGGACGACCGGAGGCAGCGAAAAAATAATACATTCGACGCCATTTCGTCTAAGTATATAAACACATTATCACTCTATTGTATCTTCTGTGTAACGATGAGAAACAAGCGATAATATTAAATAACATTATGCTGTGAATATTCGCGGGAAATGGATGCTTGTTGTGTTGTGCTTGGTTAATGAAGTGTTTTCCCCCCGAAATTGCTAAACTTTTTCGCTCGGGTGAGGGGGGGGGGGGGGGGGGGGGGTGCATTTCCGAGTGAGTGTAATTTTAAATATGATGGCATCTAAACGAACGATTTGATCTTTTTCGTGCCACGCTCGGTTTGCGTTGTTGACTATCTCTATCGAAAAATTAATTTCATGTAAATTAAAATCTACGCTGTGCACCAGAATATAGTTGCTATGAGTTTTTCGATCATTAACTTTTATTCAAGACGAAATTGTGTTTTCCAAAGAGTAATAATTTGTGCATTTTAGTAGCACAACAGGCGAAACTATTTCAGTAATCGTTTCCAAAGCTGCCATGGCGAGTAAAACACATTCGAAGGCCACCTCATCTGGACCGAGTCAAAGTGCAAAATCACAAACAGCAGCCGATGGATTTGATACCGATTTTTCTATTCAAACCACAATCCACACCCTCGTCGCTCGAACCATTCACTCCAGAATCCAGTCACACATGACAAACGGCAAGATAATAATCGAATAATACCAGCCGGAGCATGCATTCAATTCATTTCTATCGCACATCCGTACATTGTTCCTGCCACCAACGAACGGGTCCTAGAGTAATCGCCTCCTGTTGCTAGACACAGGATGGGAAATTTATTATCAAACCGTTTTCCGCGCCCGAGACTTCATAAATCATAATGGAATAATGGAGTTAGTGTGTTCCGGCTGGAAACTGGAAGCCGGCCATCATCGAACGGGGGGAAGCCAGTCCCATGGTGGAAGTGACAATACTGCGAAAGCTTTATCTTCCGAATGGAATTTAATCGATGCCAATATTGGTTCAGATCGACAGCGCCCAGACGACATCTGTCAGAACTCTAAGACGGAATAGCCTTACAGTGCTCTACTGGACCGGTGCAGCTTGAGAAAGAAAATGCCTTGGAATTAGAGGAATATGTTCGGTGAAATATTGATGCTACATGCAATGCGCAAGAATAGAAGGAAATATTTTTGTTCTATAAAGTTCGATTTTTTTCTAGAGTTAGACATTTTTTTCAAATGCAATGATTTTGTTGGGTAGTCCCGTAAATACATTAGCCCAGGTTTTTCTAAAATAGAAGTTTTACCAGCCAGGATTTTTACCCAATGATATACGCAGTACGATACGGTGAGCATTTTATGAGAATGGATATTACCTTCCCGGCTTCACTTTATCCAGGTTTAGCCTGTCGTAAAATGTTTATCGTCGCTGAGGCTATTCCCTCGGATTGAAGAAATCGTTACACCCGAAGACGAGGGAAATAAATTTACCTACTTTTTTGAAGCATGAGTATTTCGGACTTGATCTAAATTTTACCCTCTAGTACAACAAAAGTTAATCCCAATAACGCTTATGGCACGAAGAAAAACATTTTGAAAAAACTGAAATAAAATTTGTAATGGATGAGATAATTGAAAAAGTATTAGCTTAAATTCTACACACATACTTTTTTAATTAATTACCTAATTATACATTGAACGACCAAAATTATCTGTGCCCTAATTCGTATTACTGTTTTTGGATTAGTGGATTTAGCAACAAAATTTCCAAAATAACTACCAAATAAGTTGAAATTTAGAATTTACTTTGCAGAAAAAAACTCTTGCTTTTAAAGAATGTGTTTAGTTGACAAATTCTCATTGGCAACAAAATCAGAAATTTTGTCTCTATCTATCTGTCACCATCACTGCTGAAAGACAGCACAACAAAAACGGAAATGAAATTGGTTTAATTAACAAGTTTATTAGCCAAAAACTCATGAGAAGTGACAAAGCAAAACAATCCATTATTAAAACTGCTTGCACATTGTTTTGATGTTTTTCGCATCCATATTTCAATTTCTAAACCGATTTGTAAAAATGCCGTAAACTCTTAGAGGAAAGTGTATTTATTCAGAATTTTTGTGCATTTGATACGATTGTGCGTAATAATGTTTTTACGTGGAACAGTGAAATAAGTTTCGATGTATATGTCAAACGAAGTTCGTTGTATCTTCCAACCTATATTGCAACTGGTTGTAGTTTTTTCAAATGAAGGCTATATCGAAGCAAAAAGAAAGGTAGGTTTAAATTTGTTCAAAATATAGTTTTGGATCAAACACATAGGGCAACGGCTCCCTATTTCATCTGAGCTCCTATTTCCATCTCATCCCTTCACCTCATTACTTTGAACATGAATAATATTTTACAACCTACCTGAACCAAACTGTGAAATGTTTTAAAATGATTATAAAAGCTATTGTCACACTTTCCTATTGAAAGAAATGGTTTTAAGTTCTTCGTTTATCGTTTTTTTCATTTAAAATAAACTCACTTTTCAATTTAGGACACATTTTCGTCTCAAGATTTACAGTTCATCATGTTTCTGATTATCTACAAATCGATTCGTCTCGAAACATAATCACTTTTTCGCACAATTACACTACCGTTGAATGCTGGATGACATCATAATTAATAATGTTCACTTGCCACTTGCTTAATTAACGATTTAAAACTTCAAAAACCACCCGACAAACAATAAAAGTCTTTAAAAATATGAGATGAAAGTTTTTCACTTAGTTCACTTGATTGCGCTTTGTTTTCATCTCATTTGGTTTCGCAAAGTTGCCAAGATTTTTCATAATTAAAAAAAAAAATAAATTGTTTTTCTTCTTCAAATTATTATCAAAAAGTATGTTTTTGGTATCCGTGACATTAGTTTAGTTATATTATTGATATTAATACTTCAATAAAACTGTTTTTGCTTCGAATATTACCAGAAAGAGCGTGTTAAATACTAATGAAATAACCATTATGGCAAATCTAGTAGCACTGGTTTCATTCCACTATACGTCAACATAACGCTGTGAAGTGTGTGTGTGTGTGTGTGTGTGTGTGTGTGTGTGTGTGTGTGTGTTTCATCGGCTGTGCACAGAGATGCCAGGTATTTTCATAGAAAATATGTATTCCGTTGCATAGAAAGTCGATATCTGCTCTATTTGTTTCCACTAATGAAATGATGATGATCAGTTCAAATTGGTTCAAAATTTTAATATAAATGTTTTTCAGTGTTCATAATCAATTATCTACATAAAAGATTTCCACTTTAACATGTGATTTGTCCGTTGATTAATAAGTTTTTAAAGAATCACTGCAATCAAATACTAATAGATACTCAGAGAGAAAAGTCTAATTTTTTACTTCTCACTTTCTATGAACCTGTACAAATCTGTATTGAATTTAGGAAATCTGTAAAATCTGCACTTTGATTTAAATCAGTATGCGAACGCAAAAATCTATACAATACAAATAAATCTGTATAAATGGCATCTCTGGCTCTACACTTTGTTTTAAGAAGGGCTAATGAATAAATAGTAACAATTACATTTTGTTTTTTTTTAAAGTTCACCAAATTAACTTTACAGTAAAGTTTTAAATTCAAAGCGAAAGGTAACGGAAACGATCGAAAAAATTTTAAACGTTGAAATGATTTCAAACTGGTTCTAAAAATATCGTGTGTTGTCTCATAGTTTGCAGGCCGTTTTTAAGAAGAATTCTGACATTTTTAACCTGAGAGTGTAATAGCGGAATATTTTGTTTTGATTGCCGTCGCCATTGCTAATTTATAGGATGAATAAAGGATCAACGATAGGATGGATAAAAATCCATTGAGATGAAATTAGGAGCAGAGTAGTGAACATATCATAAGTATTTTTAGCTGTTTTATGAATATTAGTTGAATTTTCAAGAAATGCGAATCAATTCTCAACTTGGAGCAAGGCGAATGAAGCAGTAATATGAAAAAGTTATAGCGATTTTAGTGGCTAAATCGGGGTTTGAAGGCGACGTCCTTACAAATGAGATGAAATAGGGAGCCCTTACCCTAATATAGTTTTGGATCAAAAACATAAGATCCTTAACAGTTTGTGTAGACTACTCGTAGTAGGCGGTTGCTCTTCTCTGTGGCTTCTTGTTATTTCATGGTATGTTTCGCTCGGGCTACGCCGCCCCAAGAACAACTTGTATTCGGTCTTTAATTTCCGAGTGACCAAAATTTTCAGTGAGAGAGTTAATTTTGCCGAGTCGAATTAAGAAAACAGTGTTTTAGAAGAAAAAATTTATGTTTATGTTTATGTCTTTTTCCGTGAATGCAACACGGGAAGTCGCTATCGTATTTATAGCTGCAAATTTAAAAAAGACAACCGCAACTGCAATATTCTTTTCGGTAGTAGTGTGCCATCTACTGGCTAGTAGTCATTACAGTGCTAACGTTAATATAGCTGCAGATATAGCTGTTGGTTGAAAACAACATTTTATTTTTCTAATTCAACTAAGAATTAGATAAATGGAAATGGACTGTGACTAAGCTAAGAAATGACAGCACGTTTAATTGGTAGTTCAACTAAACAAAATAGCCATTTCAACTAATATTTTATCATTAGAATCAAAAGATCTAAATTAGCAAAAGTAAGTTTTTTTTGTTGTCTCAAAAAATAACTAACTAAATTCAGAAAATCAACTATTTTTTTCGCCAAAATGCTGATTTCAGTCTTTCCGTGTTGCCTCATAAAAAGATACACTCAAAAAAATCCGCACGTTAACCTTATTTGAAAAAACAGGTAGATTCCAAAAATGGCTTTGTCATCGAAGTTTACGTGATCTTCTTAACAACCAGCGGATCATGATTGAATATGAAATGAACCATATGTCAGAATTATTGCTGTTGTCACATATATTTTATGTGTCACGTACTTACTTGAATTCATTTTGTCATGTTCATTTTGTGCTCGCAATATGGTGTCAGTTGAAAAACCTAGAACAAACAACATAGGCCAAATCCCTTTTGACCCTTCTACGGTATTTATCACAGTGATTTTAGGGTAAATAATTGTTCATTTAAATTTAAATTGATATTAAAAATGCTAGAGTCTTTGAGAGTCAGAACTGTCTTATTTGTTAACAACCTGCGCTGTAAGCTTTATCTCATGCAAAGACTCCAAAATGATATAAGTGGAAAAATGTTTTTTGAAAAAGTTTCAGATCTGATGAATTTTGACAAAGACTAACGAAACGAAAACTAATCTGACCAATACCAAAAAACACGCGTTTCATGTTTTCAAGAGGCACACGTTGTTAAAACTTCGTAATACTTCCCGGTCTACACTAAACACGAATTTTGAGAATTGTTTGATATAAATCTGGTATCGGTTTATTGGTTGGAAATTTAAATAACAAAATAAAAAAATCCAACAAGTATCAAAGATAGGTGTGGGTTTGAATGTAATATCCAACAATCGGAAAAATTCTCTCATAGAGTGGTAACCGTGAAAGCTTCCAGGCAAACAAAAGCTAATTGAAGCAACAAGAGGGTCTCCATTGTACCTACATCTTCATTGAAGGTGTTCCCAACTGGTTTCAGTTCAACACCTGTTGGATCATACCGATACGTCGTTGATGGCTATTAAGAAATTATTGCTCTACGTGTGCTTGATTTGATTGAGTGATAAATGAAGAATGAATATTGGTTCGATTTAATTCAATAATATTATTTAACTGAAAGATTTTTTCTAGGTCTCGGCTTGAGACTCTTGAACTCGGAACATGCAACTGAATAATGCTTTCAATGATAAGTATTTCTCGTCTATTATCTGGATCTAACTGGATCGATTCATCGCAGAATATAATCACGAAGTTCGCTTCCTCCAGGTTAGTCGATATTTCCCATCAGATGCTTGATTCCACTTAGGTACGTACGTACTATTCTTCCATCCAAATGACTTTTCATTCATAAGCCCGTACCACCGGAGACCCTCGGAAACACCATTGAACTTTTATGCCGAACCGAGATAACAACATTCCTTACATGCACCCCACCGTCAGGCAAGCAATCACATATCCGATTATCTCAATTTCTCGCTCGAAAAGAACATCACGATGAATCAGCGGAATCCAGCAGGAATATTGTACCTATCAGGCGGTCACATCCCAGCATCCGGTTCGAGTGCCGGTTCCATCTGGCAGCCTCCGTGATCGATTCCGTACCGTTCGTTATTCTCGCAGATGTCTGGTTAGCCGTTGTCGTCTGCGTCGCCGTCTTCGTTGTACGACATGTGCCCCATTCATATGCAAAGTACACATTCAATGTCGTCAATAAATGTTCACCAGTTTTATTACACCTCATCTTACTCCGATGGCACAGTGGCGCGCTTCGCAGGACGTTCTGCTGCCGAAACTTGCCGGAGGTTGGAAGCTCGAACCTGGACTGCCTTTGCAATTCTACGACCTGCCACGACAAAACATGTTTTTGAATATGTTGAACACTTTGCTCTGCACGAATATCTTAGAAATCAATAACTCTGGTCGCTTCGTTGACTGCAACCTGAAGCAGTGTGTGAAAAACTAGCTTCGTTCCGTTCGTTGGTTCACAAAAAAATACGAAAGAAACGACAAAATTTGAACTCCAATCGCAAACAGCAGGAAAAGTCGGAAAAACTCTACTCCATCAATTCTTTGAATTCAAAACTGGGACAACCGAAGTACGTGAGGTCTTCTAAGAAATGAATATTTAATACCAGCATCGTGTCGGTTTGCCCGGAGCTACAACCTTCTTCGCCGATGAATTGTGCTCGTTGTTGCGTGTTTGAGAGAGTATGTGTGTGTGTGTGTGTGTTTGTATGGCTGTGTGATGGCTGGCGACAGATCACGCAATGAGCTCAGACAGTTCTCCAACCCATTTCGGCATTCCTCGGTGGTTCTGCATAGTGCTGTGTAATGTTTACTCATCTGCAAACTTCACGACAAAATAAAATATTGCTCCGGAACAGCAGTTCGGGCAGAGCGGTGACGAATGTTTGCCCGCAAGGGATTAGATTTTACCGAAAAAAAGTGTGTCATCTTCATGACATCAGAGAATGGGAGGCTGGTGAAATGCTGACTCTGTGATTTATGTCCACTGTTTTTGAACAGTTTTGTTCTGCCAGCAATGGAAATTGTACGACTGCCGGAAAACTGGTGCACACTTCAAGCTCGTAAGCTTGTAATGTGCTTTGCTTAGACTGAGAGGATTTTATGCTGCCGAAGCAGAGCGGAATGTGGGGGCGCCCAGTTCGATATTGCTGTCTACAGAAGAGAAACAAACCGAGGAAAAAAGTCCCGACAGATTAATCCATAAATTCTGAATAATTAATTACATGTTTTTGGCTGTTCAATCACGGAACGAAATACTTGAACAATTGGAATTAGTAAGCTGTATAACTTATTTAATTAATAACAAAGGTATCTTAAAAATGGTTTCTTTCTTGGCATGTAACAGAACAACACGTTGTACAGTGGTCCGAAACGGGAAATTAGCTTGACAAAAATATTTTCACTATTAAATATTAGTTTTTTGTGGTTGGTGTCTTCACAAAAGTTGTTGTAATTAAATGGTGCTCCTTTTAATGAAAAAAGTTACTAGGGTGGTCCTTATTTAGATTGAAATCTAAAATCTAACTTTCTTAATTGTACTCAGAAATGATTTTGTTGTACAATAAAGTTGTAGGAAATTTTATTGCGAGCAACTTTGCTTAAAAAGCACCTCTCTAGCTTTTCATTTGATCTAGTTACATAAATTTTACCCAGTAAAAGTAGGGTAGTTCCTGAAAACTTGTTCTAACTTTTTTGTGAAACGTTCTATGGAAAAGTTGTTTTCAGAAGAGCTGTTGAACTAATTATTGCGCACAATTTTGCTGAACCAAACTTTTTCATATGAGCTACCAGTGAAAAGTTATGATTGTTTTTTTTGTCAAAAAGCTAGTCCACCTTCAAATATTAATATTCACTAGATGCCAGATCGATAAAAATGTATCCTATGCGGTTCCTGGAAGGTCATAATATAAGTAAAAATTTAAGAGAAAAGTGGAAGGGTGATATTTTTGTTACATATTTAAATTAGTTTTAAAAATACATTCAAAAACTCAAAAACATTGCATAACTCTTAAATGCGTTAACGTATCACTATACTTAACAATTTTAATTACTTTATTACCAAAAATAACTACTTCAATTGAGTTTGAGCAACTGAGGATTTGCGATACTTTGTAATATGGTTTTTCCGAACTAGTTGGCTATGATAAATTTATGAACAGAAATTTTCATGATCTCGACAACCATTCCATCAAGCTGCAAATATTTTTATTCACGTCGTGCCAAGACGCCTATGACACTGGCCCTTCTTTCTCATCCACTTGTGTACCGAAAAGCCTGTAGAAACCGAAAAAAGGCGCATAATGAGTTTTCGGTCGAATCAATACATCGTACTCATTTTAACAAACTAAAGATTTTCTTGGGTTTCAGGAAGTGCTTTGACTTACAACAAGTCTATTTTCGGCTGTAGTTTTTGTGTGTCGCATTTCTCGAATGGACAATGTATGCAACACTTGTAGAACTAATTTAATACTATTATTATGCTGAAGAAATTTTGTTGATACGATAAGGCGTTTCAGAGTTATGCAATGTTTTTGAGTTTTTTGGAGGTATTTTTAAAACTAATTAAAATAAGTTAAAAAAATAACACCCTTCCACTTTTCTCTTAAATTTTTACTTATATTATGACCTTTTAGGAACCGCATAGGATACATTTTTATCGATCTGGCATCTAATGAATATTGATATTTGAAGCTTGTCTAGTTTTTGATGAAAAAACTACAACGATCAGCCCCATGGGGTTGTTCGAGCCATTGATGTGAAACAAGGCAACCAAAAACCTAATGACCTATATTTTCTATTAATCGTCACACTTTTGAATCCGCAAAGGCACGAGAGTCTGCTTAGATTGATCTTTATTAGGAACCATAACCGAATACGCGAACCCAGAATATAGACTCTAATTGTCGTGATTTGTATTTGTTTTATAGCCGACGAAATTACATCAATAGCCAAAATGTATGCAATTATATGTTTGTACACGCTTGCGATACGGATATCTATATTTAAGCTTCTCTTCGCCAAGCTTGTGTTCAAGTTTTGTATGCAAGCAGTTATTTTTATAGCGTTTCTCTACCATTACTATCCTTCTGCGATTTCGGTTGAAGCGAAAAACTTTATCTCATCATTAATCGAGTTCATCTTATATAAATCAGAAATTAATCTTATGCACTCAAAATTTACCCTGGGTTAGTTGCCAATTTCTCAGGCGAAACGACATAACATGGAATTTCATCCGATTAAAGCTTCAAATCATTTTATGGCACTTTTTGTCTTGCTGTCTAACAACAACCTACCTGTAGCATGCTACGATTAGGACTAGAGATGGGCAATTCGTTCGCGAACGGTTTAAAAGAACTAGTTCTTTTGAAAGAATGAATGAGCAGTAGTTCTTTTTTCGAGAACGATAGTTCCTCAGTTCAAAGTCGTTGAACCTTTTTTTTTTGCTCGCTTAACGTTTTTTCGAGAACGATAGTTCTGTAATAAGAAAACTGCATGTCGAAAGCTCAGTTCTAATTCGTGGGACCTTCTTTTTGCTCGTCTAACCTAACAACATTAAGTTCCCATTTAGTCTTTGAACAAACAAACCAACTATGAAAAGAACGAACGAACGGCTCTGGAGAACTAGTTCTTTCAATAGAACTTTGCATCACTGAACGATTCTTTGAAATGAACTGTTTTGCCCATCTCTAATTTAGGACTGAAACGTTAGCTGTGTGTGTGTGTAAAGTATTATTTATTCATTATTTGTTGTGTGTTTTATACAATGTTTGTTTTACATTTTAAGCCCTTTGGCCCTACATCTTTAATGAAATTAAGTACATGTAATACATGTTGTTTGTAGTTTAGTCTGTTCAATAAAATTTAAGTTTGTGTCTTAACACATTGTTAACGGAAGATAATTTAAATTGAAATATCCTACCTACTTATATCTAACCTAATCTAACCTGAATCTAAAACATTCAATCTTTGAATGATTGGTATTTCTGAGGTTGAGCACCTCTCTTCAAATTTTACAGTTTGATGTTCGAAACGTTGTTCTAGGGTATCCAGGGAAGCCAACTCATGCACTTCACTGGTTCTCGTCCAAGGGGGCAGATTTAGGATCATTTTTTGAATTTTATTTTGAACTCGCTGGAGCTTTAGCTTGTGTGTTCGTGCACAACCCCGCCAAACGGGGACTGCGTATTCGATTGCGGGGTAGATGATTTGTTTGTAGACAGCCATCCGATTCTTCAGGCACAGTTTTGATGTTCTACATATCAACGGGTACAGAGACCTGATGAGTATGTTACATTTGATGATAATTTTTTCAACATGTGACCTGAAGATCAGATGTCTGTCATACGTTAGTCCTAGATAGACCACTTCGTCGGACCACTGCACGATTGCGCCACCGAACCGAATTCTGCATTCGTCAGACGGAACAAGTCTAGTCGATCTCGAATGCGGAAACATGATGACCTGAGTTTTCGCCGCATTGATTACAATTTTCCAGTTGGTGAAATAATCATTTAGAGCATCCAGACCCCTCTGCAATTTGTTCTTCAGAGTACTGACGACTCGCCCATCATAAAGGATGGCCGTATCGTCAGCAAACTGTGACAATACACCACCCTCCGGGAGAGGTGGGATGTCTGATGTGAAAATATTATATAGAATGGGACCCAGGATACTTCCTTGGGGCACACCTGCAGGGATGGAAAATTCGTTCGATTGAACATTTTGCAGAGAGACCTGGAAAGCTCTATTTGAAAGATAACTTTTGATGATCTTAATAAGATACATCGGAAAATTGTATCGATGAAGCTTGTACAACAGGCCATCGTGCCACACATTGTCGAACGCTTTTTCGATGTCCAAGATCGCCATTGCTGTCGTCTTGGAAATCGACTTGTTCCGTCGAATGATGTTTGATACTCTAGTGAGCTATTGGATGGTGGATCTTCCTTTCCGGAACCCAAACTGTTCATCCAGGAAGACACCATGTTGGTCTGCGAATGCGAGGATTCGGTTTTGTATCGATTTCTCAAACAGCTTAGACAGAGCTGAGAGTAAGCTGATGGGCCGATAGCTCTTAGAAAAAGAAGGATCTTTTCCCGGTTTCAGTACTGGGATAACTTTAGCTAACTTCCACATTGAAGGGAAGTAGCTAAGCTCCCAGCACCAGTTAAATATTTTAGCTAGAAAAACAAATGAGCTAGTGCTCAAATACTTTAGCTCGATGTTAAAAGTATTGTCGAAACCGGGTGCCTTCATATTTTTTTTATTTTTTCACATAGGCTATCAGCTCATCGGCTGTAACTCTACTTTCCTCTATCACTAAGCTGTTAGATCGATCCATTTCGGCCACGCTATCGGCAACGGCCGCTTCATGTGGGCTAACTATGTTGAGCCCCAGATTGTGTGAACATACAAACTGCCGCCCCAGCTCGTTTGCTTTTTCTAAAGGTGTTAGTAAAATATTTCCGTCTTCTGCGCCCTCGGACGGAACCAGCGGAGGGACAGGTCTTGGTTTTTTCTTCAACACCTTTGCCATAGCCCAGAAGGGCTTGGAAAGGGGAGTTATTTATTGAAGAGTTCGTTGAAAATCTTTGTTCCGTAGATCTTTCATCCTCTCCTGGATTACCCTAGTTAGATGATTAAAGGCGATCCTCTTATGAGAATCACCTGTTCTTTGATATTGCCTCCGAAAGATATTTCGGAGACGGATGATATGTTTTGTTAAACTGTCTATTTGGAGAGAGGTACTCACCCTACTTTCTAACGGAATCGTTCTGTCCCTGGCTACAGCAATCGCTTGTTGAATAGATGAAAGGGCTGAGTCGGTTTCCACCGGGCAACCCAGCGGCATATCGACATCGATGTTCTCGTTGATGATGTGTTGGAACTGCTCCCAGTCGACCCGATGATAATTTCTGCGTTGAGATGCTGGTGCTGTCTCGGCTGAAGAGCCTATCGTCAACACCACCGGATAGTGGTCAGACGATAGTTCGCTGTGGACGACCGGGGAACTGTTGATGGCGATGTCGGAGATGAAGATGTCCAGAATGGAATGGACCCCTGAACGTGAGAGTCGTGTTGGGCAATCCGGTGCGATGATGTTGTATTGGCCACCTTCAAAGTGTTCAGCAAGGACCATTCCATTCTGATTTCGCCTCCTGTTTCCCCAGATCTCATGTCGAGCGTTCAAATCGCCTCCAATTATGAACTTGGACTGTCCTCGGATGAGTCTGGTCAAATCATGTTTTAACATTGCCGAACTACCATCCCGTCTGGTGGTTTGCTTGGGACAGTAGGCGACAATGACACTGATGTTACCAGATGATGTTTTCAATTCCACGCCTAGTGACTCGATGAGTTTTGTACCAAAACTAGACAGAACAGCAAACTTCAGTCCTCGTCTGACAGCTACCGCACCACCACCTCCCCTAGAGTGGGTTCGATCCAAACGAATAACAGCGTAGTTCGGTAAACAGAATGATTTTTTTTTTTTTTTATTCAAGAATATAATGTTTAAGGCACACTGCTTAAGCTCTAAGATGCCAAGGGCTTTTACTAATTTTAATTTACGACTAACTTAAAACTAGGGTTGTATCATTGAGTAATGTCATATTTGGGTCGCAATGGTTGACTTTGGCAGATCCAGCCTTCAGCTGGTGATCGGCAGTGGCCGGTGAATTGAATATTTCATGAGAGTCTTCCATATGGCGTTGGTGAATGTTCATGTTGGCCGCATTCTTCGGTCCGTGTGGGTCCGCGGGAAACACCCCCAGGTTACGAATACCCGGCGGGTGGCCCGCATGCTGTTGGTAAGTTTCCGTGGGCGATGATGGTGTTGTTACAGAAAAAAATGAGAAAAAAAAATAGCGAAGTAAATATTGCGGAAAACGGAGTAAAAAGGGGATATGGGAATGAATTGACTAAAACGACAGAGATCTAATTAGTTGACATCGAGATGGTGAAGAGACGGGGAGGGGGGAAGCGAAAAGGTTAGTGACAGCACAAAGATCTTGTTAGTTCCGATGAAGATGGTGGACAGATGAGGAATCGGGATAATCGGCGGAAGTTAAACAGAATGATTTGTTGGGTGTCAAATGGGTTTCCGTGATCAGACATAAGTCAGCACTCTGTGTTTTCAGGAAATCCAGAAGTTCCAGATGTTTTGAATGCACTGAGCAGGCATTCCAGTTCACTATTTTTAGCCTCTCACACACCGTACTGGATGATGAAGGTACCGAGCACTTGAATTTGCTCACTTTTCGTCTTGCAACCACGGAGCGCAGAGCTCATGTCGACGAAAATTTTCATCAGCTCCACCGAAGTGAATAGTGGAGCGCAGTTTACACGAGGGCCATCATCGGATTTGAAACCAGGTGGCGGAGGAAGTGGATCCGGTAGATTGGGGAAATTTACTGGGTCCAATGGTGGTACAGGACGAGCCTTCTTCTTCACCGGTTGTTGTTTTGAGACAGCTCGTTTTCTTATTTTAAGAAACTCGGCACGTTTCGGGCAAACTCGTTCGGTTGCTTCGTGGGGCCCAGCACAGTTTGCACAGCGGGGGGTAGAGTCATCTTCTACAGCGCACTCGTTGGTTGCATGATTGGATCCACATCGATTACAGCGGCTAACCATGTGACAATTTCGAGCACCATGCCCGAAGTGTAAGCATTTCGTGCAGTGTGTTAAATACCTGCGCTTGTTACGGTACGGTTCCCACTTCACAATAACGTGATCGATGGCCTTCAACTCTTTCAACTGCTTCAACGTGCTAGTGCCTTTCTTGAAGTGAATCAGGTATAAAGCATCTATGTATGTGTGTTTATCTTCCTCTCGGCGTTTCATTCGATGAATTGCCAGAGCCGGTTTTTTAAGCTGTGATAAAGTGTCCATCATTTCGTGTCGTGACTATCGGATCGATCGGACGTAAATTCTGCTTTCTCCAATCGCGTGGTGAATTGTTTTATTCCGTTATCAAGGTCATTCCGTATTCTATTGTGTGCATCAGTGCGGTCGAGTGATAGTTCTAATTAATCCGTTCTCAAGGCCGACTGTGAGCTTGTGTAAAGCAGCACTGCGTGTGGTACCGTTAGCCAGCGCCAGCGCTGGGCGCTGCGTATATATCGTTGTACATTAGAAACAGTGGTAAATATATATAGTGATAAAAAGATTGGTTTCATTGGACAGTGTAGTGAGATACTAAAAACAAAGTGCTTTTTCCTCAAAGAGGTTTTTTGCACTTTATTGAACTGGAGTATTCACCGGTCGCCTAGGACCGGGCCTTGTCGGCCGATCACCCTTCGAGAGCTAAAGCTAAGTATTTTTTTCTTTTTCCCTGTTGTTCAGTACCATTAGATTTTTATTGCCCCCTAATATTTACCCGCACGGACACATTTCCGTGCCATGACAAAAGGCACAGAATTGCCTGACCTTCCCCTAGATGATCAAATGGATGCTTCTGATGGCAATAAATCTCGCATTAGAAGCTATCCCGATGGGCTTGCACTCTCGGCCGGACCGTATGCGGTTTACATCCGGACCAAAGCGAATGGTAAAAAAATCACTCAAGCAACATTCCAAACGCTCTTTTGCAGAAATGTTGAAATGTGCTACGCCACCTACCGAAAATCCTTACGCTTACTTGTCAACTGACGAGAGCGAATATGATGACCCCCTCGAAGGTACATCTTCGGCTGTCCCTCATAGCTCATCAATTAGAAAGAGAAGAAATAAATCTTCTCAAAAGCTCCCTAGTAAGGGTTCGAAGATGTCCTCTGATGGGTTCCGAAAAATTACAACAACTGGTAGTGATGGCAAAAAACCAGAGAAAAAAGCTCCAGGCCTTGGAAAATTAAATTCCGAGCAAGAATTTCCATCACTTCCTGGGACTTCAAAACCCCCGAAAGTCCCTAAAGATCAGTCAGAAAATTTACCAAATACTGGGTTTGTTAAATTCTCTGATATTGTGGACTGGATCATGTCTACTTTCAATATTTCTGAACCTCTTAAAAGCCTGATAATGGCTTTTATTCCTACAGTTAAAACATTCTTGAAGCAGTTGACTGCAAAATGGCCCCTTCTTTCAGCGATCGTATCCTTCGATGGCTAAGACATCCACCGAGGTCACGGATACAATCACTGTTATACAGTGGAATTGTAGAAGTATCATCCCAAAAATAGATCCTTTCAAATTTCTAGTAAATAATCTGAAATGTGACGCATTTGCATTGTGCGAAACTTGGCTAACTTCTGAAATACCCTTAAACTTCCACGATTTTAACATTATTCGTCTGGATCGAGATGATTCCTATGGAGGAGTACTTTTGGGGATCAAAAAGTGCTATTCTTTCTATCGCATTAACCTCCCCTCGATACCAGGTATTGAAGTTGTCGCATGTCATGTTACAATCAAAGGCAAGGACCTTTGCATTGCTTCCATCTACATTCCTCCAAGAGCCTCGGTTGGGCATCGGCGGCTCAATGATATCATAGAGCTTCTTCCCGCACCGACGTTGGTTTTAGGAGACTTTAACTCACACGGTACGGGATGGGGCTGTCTTCACGACGATAACAGATCAACTATGATCCATGATATCTGCGACAACTTCAATATGACAATCTTGAATACGGGAGAAATGACACGAATTCCTGCACCACCAGCAAGACCAAGTGCGCTAGACTTATCCCTTTGCTCGACATCGTTACGGTTGGGTTGCACGTGGAAGGTAATCCCTGATCCCCACGGTAGCGATCATCTGCCTATCGTAATTTCAATCGCCACCGGATTAAGACCATCGGAAACAATCAATGTTTCGTATGACCTCACACGAAACATTGATTGGAAATGCTACGCAAATTTGATATCTGAGAATCTAGAAACAACACAAGAACTTCCTCCGGAGGAAGAGTACACGTTTTTGGCTGGCTTGATTCTCGACACCGCGACTCAAGCTCAGACGAAACGTGTACCCGGCGCGAAAACTAACATCCGTCCCCCCAACCCGTGGTGGGACAAAGAGTGCTCAGAATTAAACGCGGAGAGAACTGCATCATTTGTCGAGTTTAGGAAAAACGGAACACCTGATAATTTCAGAAACTACGCGGCATTAGACGCTAAAATGAAAAGCTTGATTAAAGCGAAGAAAAGCGGTTATTGGCGTCGATTCGTAGACGGATTATCGAGAGAAACATCAATGAGCACTCTTTGGAACACAGCCCGACGAATGCGCAACAAAAACACCACAAACGAAAGCGAGGAATATTCTAACCGCTGGATATTCGATTTCGCTAAAAAAGTATGTCCTGACTCGGTTCCGGAACAGACAATCATGCGCGTCGCTTCATCAAACAGAAACGAAACACCTTTTTCGATGGTCGAGTTCTCACTTGCGCTTTTATCGTGTAACAATAAATCTCCGGGGTTAGACAAAATCAAATTCAACTTGTTGAAAAATTTGCCTGACTCTGCCAAAAGGCGCTTATTGAATTTATTCAATAGGCTTCTTGAGGATAATATTGTCCCACATGACTGGAGACAAGTAAGAGTTATCGCCATTCAAAAACCAGGGAAACCAGCCTCCGATCACAATTCGTATCGGCCGATTGCTATGCTTTCCTGTATCCGGAAATTGTTCGAAAAAATGATTCTGTTTCGTCTAGACAATTGGGTCGAGACTAATGGCTTACTTTCAGATACACAATTTGGTTTCCGCAGGGGTAAAGGAACGAACGATTGTCTTGCGTTGCTCTCAACCGAAATTCAAATGGCATTTGCTCGTAAAGAACAAATGGCGTCAGTTTTCCTAGACATCAAGGGGGCTTTTGATTCAGTTTCCATAAACATCCTATCTGAGAAGTTGCATCAGCATGGTCTTTCACCAATTTTGAATAACTTTTTGTATAATCTGTTGTCCGAGAAATACATGTATTTCGCGCATGGTGATTTGTCGACAATACGATTCAGTTACATGGGTCTTCCTCAGGGCTCATGCTTAAGCCCCCTTTTATACAACTTTTACGTGAACAACATTGATGAATGTATCAACACATCTTGCACGCTAAGACAACTTGCCGACGACAGCGTTGTGTCTATTATAGGACCCAAAGCTGCCGATCTCCAAGGACCATTGCAAGATACCCTCGACAACTTGTCGACATGGGCTCTTCAAATGGGTATCGAGTTCTCTACGGAGAAAACTGAGCTGGTTGTATTTTCAAGGAAGCGAGAACCAGCACAATTACAGCTTCAACTAGGGGGTGAAACCATAGCTCAGGTCTTCACATTTAAATATCTCGGGGTCTGGTTCGACTCCAAAGGCACCTGGGGATGTCACATTAGGTATCTGAAACAAAAATGCCAACAGAGAATCAATTTTCTTCGTACAATAACCGGATCATGGTGGGGTGCCCACCCAGGAGACCTGATCAGGTTATACCAAACAACGATATTGTCCGTGATGGAATACGGATGCTTTTGCTTCCGATCCGCGGCGAACACTCATTTCATCAAGCTGGAAAGAATTCAGTATCGTTGTTTGCGTATTGCCTTAGGTTGCATGCAGTCGACTCATACGATGAGTCTTGAAGTACTGGCGGGCGTCTTACCGTTGAAAAATCGATTCTGGGATCTCTCATATCGATTGCTAATCCGATGCGACATCCTGAATCCGATGGTGATTGAAAATTTCGAAAGGCTTGTCGAGCTCAATTCTCAAACCCGTTTTATGTCCTTGTATTTTGATTACATGGCTCAGAATATTAATCCTTCTTCGTTTGTTTCCAATCGTGCTCATTTCTTGGATACTTCTGATTCTACTGTGTTTTTCGACACATCCATGAGAGAAGAAATTCGTGGAATCCCGGATCATGTGCGCCCTCAAGTGGCCCCAAATATTTTTTATAATAAATTTAGAACAGTCAACTGTGAAAAGGTGTTTTACACTGACGGTTCAAACATCAACAGGTCCACAGGCTTCGGCATCTTCAATCAAAACATCACCGCTTCTCACAAACTCAATGATCCGGCTTCAGTTTACGTCGCAGAATTAGCTGCTATTCAGTACACCCTTGAGATCATTGAAACCTTGCCCAAAGACCATTACTTCATTGTGACGGACAGTCTAAGCTCAATAGAAGCTCTCCGGGCAATGAAGCCAGGAAAGTATCCCCCATATTTCCTGGGGAAAATACGGGAACACTTGCGAACTTTATCTGAACGGTCTTATTTAATATCGTTAGTCTGGGTCCCTTCGCATTGTTCCATTCCAGGCAATGAAAAGGCAGACTCATTGGCTAAGGTGGGCGCATTAGAAGGTGATATTTATGAAAGACCAATCTGCTTCAATGAATTTTTCAGTATCTCTCGTCAGAAAACTCTCGAAAGTTGGCAAACTTCATGGAGCAATGGCGAACTGGGACGATGGCTACATTCCATTATCCCTAGGGTATCGACGAAACCTTGGTTCAGGGGGATGAACGTGAGTCGCGATTTCATTCGTGTTATGTCGCGGCTCATGTCAAATCACTACACCTTCAACGCACATCTCCGGCGTGTTGGGCTTGCGGAGAGCGGTCTCTGCACCTGTGGCGACGGTTATCAGGACATCGAGCATGTCGTGTGGTCGTGCGTAGAGTATCGTGACGCCAGGTCGAAGCTACTGGAATCCCTTAGGGCCCGAGGTAGACCGCCTGAGGTTCCGGTTCGGGATGTGTTGGCGAGTCGGGATAGTTTATATATGCTTCTCATATACCAGTACCTTAAACACATTGATATACAAGTGTAATGTGTTATCCCTCGCTCAGAAAGTATAAACTCCACCTACAGGTTCGACACTAACATCCGCCCGATTCTCTCGATCCCCGTCCCTGTCCACCATCTTCATTGGAACTAACAAGATCTTTTTTTGTCACTAACTTTTTCGTTACCCCTTCCCTATCTCTTCACCATCTCGATGGCAACTAATTAGATCTTTATCGTTTTCAAACATTTTGTTCCCACATCCCCTTTTTACCCCGTTTCCACAATATTTACTTTTTTTTTCATTCTCTTCCGTAACATCACCATCATCGTCCACGGAAGGCCGCCCCAGTCGAAAACCAGCATGCGGGCCACCCGCCGGGCCTTCGTAGCCTGGGGGTGTTTCCCGCGGACCCACGCGGACCGAAGGATGCGGCCAACATGGATCTTCGCCAACGGCATATGGAAGACCCTCATGCGATATTCAATTCACCGGCCACTACCGATAGCTTCTCGAGAATCCGCTACCGCTACATTACATAATGATACTTTTCTAGTTTTAAGTTAGTCGTAATTAAGATTAGTAAATACCCTTGGCATCTTAGAGCTTAAGCAATGTGCCTTAAAATTATACTATAATATTGAATAAAAAAAAAAAAAAAGTGTCCATCAGTGACTCTTCGCTGACTAACGGTAGTCCTCTTAGCACCACACCACTTTGTACGGTTTTTCACTCGGTTTGTCATGAGTAAAATACTCAGCCTTTGTTTCTTGGAGAAATTTCGTGATTTTATCGTATTCTTCTTGCGAGTGACAAAGCAGCTTGGTCCCAAAACTGCAAAGTTTGAACGTTGGATTCACTTTTAACGAGTGCAATGCCTTTCTCAATGAGTGATACTCCGCATTGGCAACCATCAAAGGCGGAAGTTTATCTTTTATCTTCTTGGTCACTGTTTTCCAATTGGGATCATCCATATTATCCGGATCAGCATCTGGGTTGTAGTCAACGTCTAGCGACGCGAACGAGTTCATCGTAGCCACCGACACATGGCTGCCAATCGATTTGCTGGAATCCGTAGATTTCTTTCGTTTTCGGTCGGGATGTCCGGAACGCTCCCTCCTATTCACTCTGTCACGATTGGTCGCTTTAAGCGACATTTTCTTCAAAGCGCTCGTCTATAGAATCGAATTTTAACTCTACCGAAATAAACACGTCCGAACTGCTCAAAAGCAAAACTTGGAATGAAACGTTAGCTATAATTTCGCTTCTATTTATAGCTTCGTGTGCTTCCAACAGCTTCGCTTTTGCATCGATTGATCAATCAGAGTGATGCTTTCCCTGTGATATATCGCTTACTCCTTCAAAATCGTCGACTATGGCAGGGAAATCCGGTATACCGGAGATTTCTTGCAGACAAAATAGGACACTGCTAGCTATTAATCAACATTTCAATGATATACAATTGAGAATACATGGCTATGAACATTCAAATCAATACGTAGAAATATTTCCAATCAAATGGTGACATAATATTAATAATTGATATAAAATTGACTGAGCTGTAATTGTTGAAAACCTGACTACATTTCTACGTGTATTTTTCTTGAGTTTCTAGTTTGCACCCCTATATAGAAAACAAAAATATGTTCCACATTAAAACATTCATAACTTTTTACTGGTAGCTCATATGAAAAATCTTGGTTGAGCAAAATTGTGAGCAATGATTAGTTCAATAACTCTTTAAAGACAAATTTTCGGTGGAACGTTTCACAAAAAGTTAGAATAAAAAAAAGTGATTTTTCAGGAGCCACCCTACTTTTACTTGGGAAAATTGATGTAACTCGATCAAATGCAGAGCTAGAGAGGTGCTTTTTTCAACAAAGTTGCTCGCAATAAAATTTCCTACAACTTCATTTTACAACAAAATCATTTTTGAGTTCAATTAAGAAAGTTAGATTTCAGATTTCAATCTAAATGAGGACTACCCTAGTAACTTTTTTCATCAAAAGGAGCACCATTTGATTACAACAACTTTTGTGAAGACACCAACAACAAAAATCTAATATTTAATAGTGAAAACATTTTTGTCACGCTAATTTCCCGTTTCGGACCATAGTGCATTGAGCGCTCGATCGAATACTAGCTAATCAAAATACGATCTTTTTTTATGATAGTAGTACTCCAGGACACAGTAACTTTAAATACGTTTACAATTCTTTTCTAAAACATTTTAAAGTATGTTAGACCAAATTACTGACGGTTCGTTGTCAATCAAATTAGAACCTGATAAAGTAGTTGAATTCATTACCGGCAGATTTAGTTATTTCTGGAAAATGTCACAGCTAACTTACTACCAGAAAAGGAACTTTGCATCTATGTGCTACCTCAACATGGACTTCGCAATTGTTTTCGATTACGATACAACGTTAAAAAAAATCATGACATAAACGGTATAACGTATGGCTATTATATGAAAAAATATAGTCCAAACTTAAATGAATCCCATCACGGTCCTATGGAGCATTGATATTTTCATAGTGTTCTCAAAACCCAAATACAACTTACAAAGTTAACTAAAATCCAAATACGAATAGTCTTGACAAATAAAACTATGTCCATTTAGAATCCGGAATAATTAAATCATCTCTATCTCGGTAACGAATTGACGTACAAATAACACCCAAACCGACGTTTGAGGTGGTTCTGAATTCCAAGATGACATAGCCATCTGCTGAAGTTCTTTACATCTACAATTTCGCTTTATTTAGGTCACTTGTGTAGCTTGAAATGTCTTGGTAACCTGAAATTTATTTGATTGGTATTTTAAAAATATTTTACTAAATCCTACTAAAATTAGATCCGCCGCCGATATAATACTACTGCTTCAAAAATGTAAGCGCCTACTCATGAATACCGTTCCGAAAATATGCATGTTGTGAAGTTCTTCGAGCAATTCGAGTGATATCGACACAAATTATAAGGGTTTTCAAGAAATAGTAGTTAACCGGAAGCCGCAATTTTGGATTTCGGAACTACCCTAAAACATCGTTTTTCGACATCTACTCATCAAACCCATTCCGAAAATATCCATATTCTGATGGTTTGTAACGAATATCGATAAACTGGAAGTCGCCATCTTGGAAATTGATGCAACTTAGAACATCATTTAACATACCTGCAAATACTGATAATTTTCGTTAAAAAATTATCCATTATATTATACATATCCAATAACACAAATACATAAGGAAGACTTTTTTTTTTTTTTTTTTTTTTTTCGTTGAAAATTCCAAATAACGTAAACTTTCTTTACGTCATAGTTCGCTTTACCCGCGATTATCACGTAAATGGTGGTTTGGATGTACATCAAAACAAAAGTAATTCACTGTACTTAGGAAAAAATATGCATACAAATCATTTCTCTTAATTTCTAATGAAAATTCGCACTTTCTTCCTGATTCCTTTCATGAAGTCAACTTCCTTGGTACATTTGTTCCACATTTTGGTCATCTGAGTCGCGGCCCAAGCCGTGTTTCCACTTTTCTTAAGTTAGCACTTCATTATTGCCCAAATTCTCTCAAATTTGTGAAAAAAATATTCGAAGCCAAATAATTATCATAGCGACAAAAAACTATGATTTACTTTCAGCTGGTTGATGCTCATGCACTTTTTAGATTGAACCCAATAAAACCCTATTTAGCATGAATTTGATTTATAGAAGTAACATGAGTGCAGGATTTGGCATGTATCGAATACACAGCAGGCGTAGCGAAGCGAACTAGCGAAGTGAAATCCGACAGAATTGTTACTTCTGTGAATGATGTTCAATCTAATTAGGGTATTTGTTTTCAAAACAGCTGCATTACATATGTCAACAAGCAAAGTTGCCTCATCTGGAGTGAAGACCAGCCAAAAGCATTGCAACAGTTACCAGTGCACCTCAAAAAAGTCACTGTTTGGTGTAGATTATGGGCCGAAGGCATTATTCGTGAAATACTGGCCGGATATAATATATTGGAGAGAATTCTTTTCCATGAAATTTTGTCTCATTTAGATTTTGGCGCGGTTCGTTTTTTGGAAACATAATCGTTTGAAAATGACATATGTATTAGAAAGATGACAATATTTTCGAATTCAAAACAATTTCGCTATTATATATATTCGGTTCTACACTGGACCCTTGATAAGATTTGCTTCTATGAGCTTCTATTTTGAATCAACACACAGACGTTCCTAGGCTATGATCGTACCCACTTGGTAACTGTTTTTTTTTTGTACTGATTCAAAGAGATTGTATAAAATTGTCCTTATAATGTGTGGTTGTGTTTTATGGTTTCATTGTTGTTTGTAATAATGGTAATAGTAATGATAATAATAATAATCTTTTCAATGGGTTTACCTGTTAAGTACTTGATATTTTTTTTACGTACTTATCTTATTTGCTACACTTCTCCGTTATTTATTCGTTTCTTTTTTTATATATTTCTGGTATTCTGCATCATTCTTCTTTTCCAAGTTTAAGAGCTTCTCTTAATTAGATTTTCCAGTTATCTCAGTGTGAACTAATTCCATATGGAATAGAAATGTTTAATTAGTAATTATTTACACATGCAATTTACACATACATATACATATACATATGCACACAAACATACTAACACACATACATACATACATATATGTACTCCACAAGCAAACATCGTAACATTGAGCTACTGTTTCTATTCTAATAGATTCTGACTAGGGTTAATGTACCAAAAATCATCCCATTTGTAGAGTCACCATGTTATTTTAGCGATTACTCGACTTTTAAATAATGCATTGTGATAAAATCGAATACAATATCTTTGCTTCGGATTTGTGAAGCACTACCGTAGAAAAAGTAGTTCGAAAATTGTTCAATACGATTGTTATAGCGACGCGAAAACTTGAAGCGAATGCTTCTTATTTCATCTTACTTTTGAAATCAATCTATCGAACAGAGACAACAGATCTCACTCTAACTAATGGTTTCCGTATATGAGATGACTAATGGAGCTGAGATAAATGAGGGTACCGTTGTCCTACGTTTATCTCTACTATTGGTCGATCGTTAGTCCGGAGCTGAAACGGTGGCCTTCATTACCGTTCTTGCATACACTTCCTCTTACACTTCACTCACAGATCATCTCACCCATCAGGTCTCACATGAAAACGACACAACCTCAAAAATGAACTGGATGAACATCGTTTGACAGCTATCAGTGGTTTGCTCATTTGTACAGTCATTATTATTTTATTCTATTCGACAATATTCTATCTCATTTCACAGTATTCCATGGTACACAAACCACCAATAAACGTCAAAGATGGACTAGATTTACCGTTCGTTTGATGTCATCGTATGAAACCCACTTGGGATATGTTCACTTCACTAAATTTCCACTTCACACTGGTTATAAGGGCCGGTAGTATGAAAATGAAACATAAAACAAAGCTCATTTAAGCCCTACCGGCTTCTACAAACCTCGAATGTTTGGAGCGTAATTCAAACAACATCTTATTCAAGTTGTTCCGTATTTCATTCATTAAATTCAAAAATTAAGCTAAAACTGTAACATATATCTATATTAAGTTCTAACTCTAAAGACTGCCAAGAAAGTATGGAGGCAACCAAAAACCGCTGCCATTTCGCAATTTTTCAGAATCTGTCAATTTTCATTGCTGCGTCCTGTCTGTTGTTTAAACTCTTCTCTAACCACTTGTGCAGTTGTTTATTCGTTTTCATTAGTTTATTTCGAAATGCGTGGACTTTCAGCAGAACAACGTCGAAAAATGGTGTACAAATGGTGCACAGAACGCGGACTGTCACTTAGAAAGGTAGCAAAAATGGAAGGAGTAAGTGAAAAAGCCGTGCGAAATGCAATCAGGAAGTTCGGTGAGGATAACACCTTTGAGGATAAACCGAAAACGGGTCGAAAAAAAAGGTCCTGCTAACCCTCAGTTGGATAAACGTATACTGAAGGCGTTCGAACAAAAGAAGGAGGTTTCAGTACGGGATGTGGCCAAAAAAGTGGGCACTTTGAAGTCAAATGTTCTTCGAGCTAAAGAACGTTTGAATCTTCGAACCTATAAGAAGCAGAAACAACCAAAACGTAGTCCAAAACAAGAAGCATCGATCAGGCCGAGGGTTCGAAAGCTGTACAATACGATTCTTGGTAGATATTTGAACTGCAATGCTATGGTCTGCAAGCAATTTGTAGCTGCGGTAAGATTTCGAAACCCGTCATCTCCACTGCTTCAATGAACGGTGAAATATACATCAAGAAATGTTTACAAAAACGACTTCTACCCATGATTCGAAGCCACAAGGATCCTGTTGTCTTCTGGCCAGATCTTGCTTCTTGCCACTACTCGAAATCAACGGTAGTATGGTATACTACCAAAAATGTCACTTTCGTCCCAAAAGACATAAATCCACCAAATTGCCCACAACTTCGACCAATTGAGGAATTTTGGGCATTACCGAAGGCACATCTTAGGAAACATGTCTCGGCAGCCGAAACCATTCAACAGTTCGAAAACGATTGGAAAAAAGTGTCAAAACTTGTCGCCAAGAAGTCAGTACGGAATTTAATGAGGAACGTTCGCAAGAAGGTGCGCCAGCTAGTCTACAATGGCTAAGTAGCAAATTTTGAGAATAATATTCTGTTGTTGTAGTCTAATATTATCAGTATATCGAATAAAATTTAAATATCTAACACTTGTGAATTATTTACAGCGAAATCAAAGTGCGTTTATACTCTCTGGGACAGTCTTTAATTGATTGTATCTGATGATGTTTGCAATACCGTCAAACCCACTAACCACGGGAGGGAATTTTGTTATTATATTGATTTAAAATGAGAACAGCAATAATTACTAGGAGAACATTACTTCTTGCATTCATATACCATTCGGTTCCGTAAATCGATATCAACAAATGTGTGTGTGACAATCATTCAATTTTATTGGAGATGGCTAAACCGGTTGTTCTTATTTAAGATTCAATTAAAGTTTAAGATTCAATTTAATTAAAATTAAATTCTTTAGATGCTATAAAAACTTTCAGTTTTTTTTAATCCGATCCGACCTCCTGTTACGGAGATACCGAGAAAATGCTTATAAAAACCCTCAGTATGACAAACATTCTCATACCTTTGGTCTGACTGATGGGTCTAACGAGACCTTACCTACAAACCAGGAATGTGTTTTTGGCATAGATCGATAGCCGTTAAATTTTAAAAAGCTGCATGAAACCTCAAATCTGTGGATGAATTTATATGTTAAGTCAAGGATAAAAGTAAAGAAAGTTATGCTGAGTCTAGAAAATGTAGAAACCGGTGTGGTTTATAACCCACCCCATGTTTACCACCTAGCATTAGATTCCCGAAAATTAGAAAATGGATCATTTTCAGCAATTAAAAAATTTTAGCTTCACTGGTTTCGACGCGACATGAATACAAGAATCAAAATCACTTAGAGATCGGATCAGTTGTAATTACGCAATGATGATTTTTTACTTGACTAAGAACTCTTGTGAATCAATCAGTAGTGATTTTTATCAGTGATCTTAAGATCAGTAGTGATCTTAGAGCACCAAAGATTTTCCCAGGCCTAGCAAAAAATACCTTTGTCACGCGCTCGAAAACGATACACGAAAATCCGTCGAGCTGAGAAACTGGATTATCATCATCAGGTCTTATATGCTTCTCGGTAGATTTTAGAAATGAAAATTTCCTAATGTTGAAAATGTAGATGGCATAGAAATTAACGTTAACTTGCAAAAATGTGTAGTTCCATAGAACTTTGCCCTAACTAATCCAGAAATATACATATACTCGATCGGTGGAAAACTGATTCTGCAAATAGTTTTGCAGTTTTGCGTTTCGTCAGAATTGGATTCAAAAATAAATGAGCTGCAAAAAAGAGATCCCTTAATTGCAATCTCATCGTTTTCTCATTGCAGTTATGGTTATTAACCTTTGCCTAATGCTCTTACGCCATTCATTGATTATTCATCGAAATTTTCATCACTTTCCGCCTAATGAAGACCGGGGTATAAATTACACCATTTGGAAGTTTGCAACAGCTTCTCACCGTGTCTTCACTCCCCCTACCCCGGTCTTCCTCAGCAGGACGTCAGCAGAAATCCTGCCTGATGGCCAAAGTTTGTAATGAATTACCAAAATAAATTTAGAGCAGCAGCCCTAATGGCCATTACACCCTAGAGATAGTCAAGAAGACGCTGCGCACCGAATTTTCGATAGACCGACCGGAAGACAGGAAAGCGCGGCAGAGTTGAACGGCAAATATTTGTCATCTTTCATTTACATCACGACAATCAGTGCTAGGCGGTTTCGTACTTTTCCTAGAGACCAAAGTTTTCCGCATATCTGACACACCACCACCGGGTCTCTTGGATCGTCAACCAGTTTCAACGTGGTCCAGCATTCCAGGTGATGAATGATGGCACAAAGCACACACACCCACAGCAACAGCAACCCAGCATCAACCCACATGGGTATGATTGGCCCCACAGTGCTTCGCAACTTTCCGACGCCCGTGTCGAGGTAAGTAGAATTTATGGCCCCACTTTTGGGGGGGTGAGACTAATATGACATAGTTACTGCGGTGCTTGTGGCTACAGGGGAGGAAACTTGTGTATGATTGCGGTGAAGATTCTTGAGGTAATATGCTATCGGTCGACGTACACATATGAAGATCGGTGAACTTATGAAGTAATTAATGGCTCCCACTTGTATATAAAGATCCGATTTGCTGTTCGCGGGCAACTTGTTGGTGTCCCATTTCCGGCGTCTCAGTTCTAATAATTGATTCCTGGTCTTTAAAATGACTGCAAGTTAAACTAATGATAGTAATAATTAGACAATTTCCGAATGATTGATGTGTTTGAAAATGATATCGATTTTGAAAATTGAAAAATGTTTGATCTAGAAGTAGTTTCCAGTGGTTTATAAAAGATGGCGCCTCAAGTGGCATTCATAACAAGGCTTGGCTTTCATGTCATATCATACTGAGTAATACAGAGGATTATGATCGGAACTGGAATGCGGCCATATATTATTCGCCCCAGTCGACAAATGTTTCTGAAATCACTTCTGGGTGCGGTTCGAGGTGTGGCATAGGTCCTGTACCGTTCCTTGATCCACGGAAGAACTTACTATTGTAACGGACACCGGATCCATTTTTTACTATCGGATGCGATTTTTTAAATCACATTTTTTCGGTCAAGTTTGGAATTCGTGAATACTTTGAGGAGGACGAAATAGATTTGGAATAAATAAAGAATTTTGAAATGATGAACAAAGTCTTACTAGTTTTTTCCCACAGTACTATGTCTGTATGTATGTGACAAATAATGTCACTCGATTTTCTTAGAGATGGCAGATTCAAATGAAAGGTCTTATGATCACATAGCTTGCTATTGAGTTTTATCTCTACCCGACCTTCAGTTCTGAAATTACAAATCTATGAGAAAATGCGTACTCAATTTTTTCGGAAAGGTTGTAGCCGGGTATGCATATTAAAGCTACCCGCAAACTACTGTTTGACAGGATTTGCGTTGGAGTTTTTTGCTCCAAAATTTTAACCCTTTAACTGCCATATTTGTGGAGTTACGGTAGTTCTTCTGATTTCATTTTATTTAAATTTTTCAAAAACTTCTTTAGAATTTTTTTTTTTAAATCAGGAATATTTTAGGCATTATGGGAAAACTTTTCAATTTTTTTCAGAATTTTTCAAATTGTATTTCATGTTTAAAAATAAGTTCAAAATTTTCGATTTATTTTATTCGCACTTACAATTTTGGTACCACTCTAGATTTTACATGAAATATAAATCATTGATAAGTACAACACGCTGTATTATTTCCAGATTTTTAAAAAATGTGGGCGGGTATAATATCAGAGTTTAATCTCCCATCTCCTCTTATATATTTTGTTTCGATGGATTTACAGTCAGTCCGATCTCAGTTTGATGCATCCGTCTTCATGGGTTTAAGCCGTTTGTCTTTAGCTGTCTTGTTGAGCAATTTCAGACAACTTTTCTATTTATACCATGTGATACAGAACGTCGACGGACAGTTTTCCCTAAAACTGATTTTTTTAGATTTCGCTTGGTTCCGAATTTTTCTTGATTTTGCGTTTGGTGTCTGAGAACACTTTTTTCTGACAAAAGAACTATATTGTAATGTTCCTTAGAGCTTTTACTAAATATAGCAAAAATGTGAGATAAAAAATGGCTAAAGTGAGTTTGTTGATTTATTTGATTTGAATACAAGAAATGTAAAATGAATGTAAAATGACCAAATAAATAAACTGCATATAAAAAAAATTATAATTATCAATTCATTAGTACAGATTCATGTTTCCCTCACTTCCATATGAAATTCAACCGTCCGCTGGCAACAGGTTCACTAATGCGTGCAAACGAACTGTTTCCTAACATTATTGCTAGCTAAATCGAGACAGGCGTACGGGCGTTGTGTGAATAATATTAGAAATGGAATTCTTTTATCATTAGTAATAACATCAACACTCAAGCCCTGAACTCAAGTTGGTGATGAAAAGTCATGGTAGTAAGTTCTAAGGGCATGTGCTATATGATTTTAGAACTAGATACCATGCGTCTCCATCAGACTCCATACTGGAGACGCATGGTTTTTCGAATGATTTATTTTTTTAAAAGTGTGATATTATACCCGCCCATATTTTTTAAAAATCTGAAAATAAAACAGCGTAATGTACTCATCAATGATTTATTTTTGATGCAAATTCTAGAATGGTACCAAAATCGAAAATTTCGAACTTTTTTTTATACATGAAATACAATTTGAAAAATTATGAAAAAAATAGGAAAGGTTTCTCATAATGCCTAAAATATTCTTGATTTTTTCCAATTTTTTTTTGCTAAAAAGGATTTTGACAAAATTTTATAAAATAAAAATCAGAAGAACCACCATAACTCCACAAATATGGCAGTTTTTAGGGGGGTTAAAATTTTGGAAAAATCATCTCCAACACAAACCCTTTCAAAAAGCTTATATCAATTTAATTTCTGTTTGGGAGTAGTTTTTATATGCACACCCTTTCTTCACCTATTTCCACAAACTAAGATGCAAATAGAGGTTCTTAAAATTCTTTCAAAAGTACCCGAAAAGATTAGACTTTCGGTTTCGGTATTACAGCGCGATAAGTGATAAATTTTCAATTTCATGAGTATTTTTTCGCGAAACTAGGTGCAATTTTTTATGAAACTTACTGATAAGTTCATCTAGTTGGCAGATCTTGTTAGTTAGTTAGTTAGATGTATAGACATACTTTGGGAGTTTCCGCTTCCAGAAGCACTGGTAATAATGACGAAAAGTTACTGAAAGATTGAAAAAGTTTTTTTTATTTTCTTCGAGAATCAATAAATAATAATTTAAAGAATAGCACAGTATAAGTGATATGAGCGAAGCATCATTACACCGCTAGGTGAAATAAAACTGGGTTTTTGAGTTACGACTACTGTTTATACAAAAGAGTTCCATAGTTTTGAAGACCGATTCTAAAACAAATATGAGAATATTAAATTTTCAATGAATGAAGTAAAAAAACAGATTTGTCATTAAATTTGATCAGTATCAAACGGGGTAAACGGATTGGAAAATTGACATGTAAATGCAATTATGTAATGAAAACCGCAAAAATGTTACCGCAGAGACGGGACTCGAACCCTACTCCTAACCGAAGAAATTGTTTTACCAATTAAACTAATCCTGCATATGAAACACATGAAGAGAAAGTAAAATTAACTAGACAAAACCAAGCATGCTTCGTTGTATTTGGTCACCACGGCAGATAGCAAAAATAGACAAAAACAAAATCTCGAGTCAACGTCGGTGGCAGAGTAGAAGGGAAAAATAGACTCGTGATCGATGTTTGTGTTTCGGTTGAATTTGTTTCCTTAGATGTAGTACTGTAAAGCGAATGCCATGGTGATCAAATACAGCAAAGCATGCTTGGTTTCGTCCAGTCAATCGGACATTCTCTTCATGTGTTTTCATATGTAGGGTGATTTATTTAGTAAAACTATTTCCCCGGTCAGGAATTAGCTCCGGGTTCGAGTCCCGTCTCAGCCGGTAACATTTTCACGGTTTTCATTACATAATTGCATTCACATGCCAATTTTCCAATCTATTTACCCTGTTAGATACTGATTAAAAATTAAAAACTAGCTCAATACAGGTCTACGTCTCAAAAATGACTAAACCACAAATCGTTGAGATTTTTTTAAATTGTACTATAACATTTTTTAATTTTTTTTTGTTAATTTTTAAAATATATTTACGAAAAGCCGGGACTTGTTTTCAATTGTATTATGTACATTATATTGTTTTTGCACTTAAAATTATGGTCGAAAAATAACCCGAATTAAAAGTATTGGTTTTGAAATTTAATCTCGCCTCAAAAATCAGTGGAGTGACTCCGCCTTTTCAAAAATATGTCAATCGTCGTATTTTGTTTCAGATTATCATATTATTATTGTTATTAATATTAATATCTTTTATTAATCTTTTTTACTTAATTTATTTGACGAGGCTCAACATATTGAAATTAAACAATTTAACGGAGCCGAATTTTCAATTACGTTAATTTTTTACTGGATCTCGTAAACCGTCTTCGTGGTAAAGAAGTGTTCCTGTTGCTATCCAGCGATCTTTGAGGATCTGATAATCTGTTCGCATCTCCGATCATTTCGTCGTCGTCGTCGTTGTTGTTATTTTTGTTGTCACTGCTGCTATTGGTATTAGTGCTGAAGTCGATTTTAGTGGTGGTTTTCGCTGGTTTGCATTGTTCTACTATGGTTGCAATTGTTGTTTTGGAGAGTGAAGATTGTTGTTAAATAGTTGAATTGTTACTTTCGTTTGTTGATTCAAGAGTGCTGGTTTCACTAGTTACTGCAGTTGAACGGTTGTCCTTGTTTTTTGTTGAAGATGTTCTTTTTGCAGTTTCAGTGCAAGGTTTGCCGTAGTGTGCAGGTTGTTCACAAAACTGACATGTAACTAGCTGAATTTCATACGTAATCAGAATTTTACACGGATGTATCCCGTCTTGATCACAAATGATGTAAAATGGAATTGCCTTACGTAGTTGCATACGTGCCACGAACACGAACAGTTTATATGACCTAGTTTTCAAACGTTTGGTCATTCGCCTAGGCGATTATCATCTTCTGATATTTCGTCGAACAAAAGTGTGTCGGCAATTAGGGGCTGTCCATAAAACACGTCACGCCGCAAGGGGGAGGGAGGTGTTTCACAAAACGTGACCTTTTGTGACAGGGGGAAGGGGGAGGGTTGTTGAAATGTGACGTCCAATATTTTCAATGAGCTCATTTTTGAAATACCTAATTATATTACTGCTTTGCCCTATTTTCTGAAAAAATCTCCACAATAAATGTTTAACATTCTATAGGGAAACGTGTATTTGTTGATGTAAAAGCTTCTTCTTGTAAATTCGGAAATGAATGATGCAGGAAATCATTTCTGTTGTGATCAGCAAGAGTGCACGGAGGGGTGAGTAAATTAGCGGAATTAATAAGTTTTGCCTAATATGAGGATGCCTTCAAACGCTTTAACTTAAGTTATGCACTGACAATTTTAGTCAATGTATATGAGTTTGGGTGGATTTTTTACCTTTCGGAAATCTAATGTTATGTAGTAAGCTGATGAGGAATATAAACCACAAAAAGAATGAAAGAACTTCAAAAAGTTTGTTTGGTCGGTCGCATCGAAATTAATAGCTTTAAATTTAAAATTCATTCAGCAATACCATGTTGGCGGAGTAATATCAATAAAACCAGCAAATAACATGTATGCTGTGATTATCAATAATTATAATGATAAGAAAAACAAGTTCAATCATAAAGCATGGCATGCAGCTGATTAATTTACCCTGTTTAGCTTGAATATCTTACACAGAAGTAACATCCCGGGTAGAAGTGATTTGCAAACCAATTGTTAAAACCAAATATTTCAATGGTAGAAAATAGCATTATTTAGTTTGAAATAAGAGTTAAAATATTAAAAATCATTGCAAAGTCTGCATTAGAAAATAGCAACAAAAATTAAAATTCCATTGCCATTGTAACATCAAAGCAAGACCAAACATTTATAGAAGACGAATTTTTCAGTAATTTGATTTTCTAGCTTTGAGAATAGTATATCATAAGAATTTCTCTTATCTCATTCTGATGCAGTATATTCAATTGTATTCCATTTGAAAAAGGAACCACTGGATCAATTGTACTTAACGAAATTGGTATGCCTCATCAATAACGAAATAAGATATAATAACAAATCTTGAGGCTGAATAGATTTTGTCTAATCTATCAAGAAGATTCCTTCGATTAAATATCAAGAAAATATGAAGTATTGCTATGACAGCACAGGAACATCAAGACGAGATATGATGGTAATATTTGTTATTATTTCATTTTCGTTTACTATTCACATCTACCCGGGAGGAGTGCAAGTTTTGCTAGGGCAATTCAAACGCGCCTTTCAAACGCAGCGCCTGCTGTGTGCTCAAACCATGTGCTCCTGTTACTTCCATAAATTAAATTCATGTCAAAAAGCGTTTCATTTTATTGCGAATGAAATTACGGTGGCGAAATCGAACACGGGATGCATCAAACGAGAACATATGTTGAAACTACGGAAACCGTAACGTAACGAAACCGGTATTTTCCCCAACTCTATTGAAAATAAGTGCTAGAAGAGCGTTTCCCAAAGATACAAAATTGACAATGTTCCATGATTTTTTAAAAGTCTCATTGACACGCGTAATCCTTAGTTATAAATTCCTGTAGGATTGCTGTTGTTATTAATTTTCATACCCCTTAACGGGGGAGAAACGATTTCAGACGTATATCATGTCATGTCTTATCTTGATCATATGTGATTTTCCTCCACCACCAAGATCAAAGCTGATCGAATCATCCAATGATTGAACTTACATGAATCAAGAATCATTTTGGCTCAAAATCACTACCGATTTTGTGGGAAGATCCGTACCGATTTTGATCGATGTGATTTAAAGATCACTGATCACTGCTCAGAAGTGATCTTTATTGGGAAAGATCACAAGCGATCTTCTTCGGCAGTGATCTCGATTTGATGAGGTTTTGAACTTTATTTTCTCAGCCCTGTATGCTACCCTGAGGAAATATTATTTCTTAGCTAAACGAATAGGAGAATTAAAACAGATAATTTAAATGTTTCATCAATTCCAATCAAATACTTTTGTTAAATTATATAAACAAATGTTTAAAAAATAATTTCGATGGTTTTGTAGTTTCAGAGATATTTTTTAATCTAATGACAGCATGTAATAAATCGATTTTTCCCTCATATTTGTATGGTTTGTCATATATATATTGAGTATGTATTGAGATCAATTTTATTTAGTTTGAATTCATGACATGTGCCATAGGGTGGTGGGGGGTCTTTGCTGCTGTGACAATTTGTGACAGAAGGGGGGTGTCAAAAATTGCCAAAAAATGCGTGACGTCTTTTATGGACAGGCCTTTAGTAGAGTGGCCCATGTATTCAAAAAATGGCGCTATTTTATAATGAGTCCTTCAGCTAATTGTAACAAAATTGAAGTTCATGTTATTATGCAATAAAATTCTTGCTTTGATGATTGATTGATTTTCATTTTGATTTTAATAATGGCATCTAATGTTTTGTATATCATCCATAACCCAATTTTAGGTGAAGTTGTTGGCATCGTTGCTCTATACCAGAGGTTCCCGAAGTGGTCGATATAGACCCCTTGGGGTCGATATCCCTTTTGCGGGGGTCGACGTAAACGAAAACTGACTATGGGGGTCGACGAGGTCTAGAAATCGACCCCCGATTGTTTGATATAAGTTGTTATTTTAAATTATTACCGTAAAAAAGTTTTTGTTTATTTGACCATCCGCAGAAATTGGTAAGTATTTTACATCAACATTAAAAAAGCTAGAAATTGAATTTTCGCAGGTATTTGTTGATGGGGGTCTGAGGCCTAAGTTAATTTTAGTAGAGGGGTCCATGACCCAAAATAGTTTGGGAACCCTTGCTCTATACATTGATAATTGTTTCTGGTGAGCTGCCAAGGCAGGATTTTTCATTCGTACCCCGTCTACAACCGAGTTCAGAGCCGGTTAAATTTATAATTCAATTCAGGCCTCGAATAACCATTTCATTTCATCAGATTTTAAAATTGGAATTGTATAACCTGGCGAGCACGCGACAGGCTGGTGCCATAGCGTAGAGGTAAGTGGCAGTCAAGTGTCAGCCCAAATAGGACCGACAGTATACTTTACGGTTGTACAAAAATTGAAACAGAACCGTGGTCGCATGACTCCGAAGCCCCAGTCATGCGAGACAGGTGGCATGTCTGGTAACAAAATGGGAAACACTGGCAGTGCACGGAATACCTAAAGGCTGCAGCGAACGATACATTCTTGGGCTCTTTACTGGTTGGATTTCAAGCCAGGAGTTTTTTTTCCTTGCTCGATTTTTACACAAGTATAGTTCATTGGGAGAAGGAATCTGGGAAAATGGTGAGCTCCGTGTTGAAGGTGGGCACCCGAGATCACACGTAAGGTATATATTCATGCACCGATAAAGCCAAAAGACTTTTTCCCGCTGATTTAAGCTTCCTTTTCGCCATGAGACCAGATTGTGAGAAAAATTTCAGTACCACGGTTGTGAATTTGGAAGCTGTGGTTCGAATCTCTGCATGTCTCGGTACAACGTTTATGACAGCTTGTTATTTGAGTTCACTGCTGCCGGCAATCTGGCAGAAATTGATCCCGATTTGATTGGAACTTCAAAAGTTATTTGATTGGGTTTTAGAACAGTGGAATTGGTCTGCTAACGGAGGTCTGAGTGGTACCATGGTTCACTGATTTGATTGGAATACTGCGGAAATACATCCGCCAGCTCTCCTCACTGGACACGGAAATAGTTGCTTCAAGCGCACTGACTGCCATCCGATGCCGTCGTGAGCGAAACCGAGCTATTCGTTTTTTTTTTCAGAGTGGGCAATCGGAAGGAACAAACGCGGAAATGAATGTTAACTTAATTAAATTAGACGTAGATTAAACATTCCAACGCACGCGTTGGGTTTGAGTCGGAGAATTTATTGAATAACCGTTAAACCTTCGTCTGCCAATCGACGGAGACGGAGACAGATGCTGGTAGCGTTTGCCGTCTTGTACGATTTTTAATTATTCCGTTTGAGTACAGATTCCACTATCTTCGCTCAACCGAAAATATTGCCTGTTTCCCTAGAAATGCATTACGAGGAAAATCTACAGCAATTTGGTCGTGGTGACCAAATTCAATGGCTTCGGAAAGCAATTTGTCATTCCGAAAAGTTTCGACTCTTTTTGCTCGATTTTGGTTGGCCAACAAAAGCACTTACAAGATTCGGAAGCGAAAATCAGTTTTCTTTTGGGTGTTTCACCTCGAACTAAAGTTGGATAGTAAGATGCTGTGTGTATGGAATGTGTTTTAATTTAATCAATTTATTTTACGATTCTATCACCTTATTTCAAAACTCAATTGTTACTAACCAGATAGTAATAGAAAAAAAACTCGGAACAGTAGTTAGATGTCAAACAGTGAAGCACGAGTCGAATGATAATAGCTCCGGATAAATTCGTTTCAGCGTCCAATTCCTTCCAATCCCCCGGTGCTTCGTGCGATAATAATTCAAAAGTTTCGCTCCATTCGCCGCTTTGTAGCAGCAGGAAAGTTGCGTTCATGCACGAGCAGCTCCCGTGAATGGTGCAACGAGGACAAAGTACTGAACGAACACGTTTAGCCGTCTGATACGTAATTCCTGTGATAGGGAAACTTCGGAATTCGTCGGAGTTTTATTTTTTTTTCTCTCCATTTTGGCTGGAACTGGAAACTGGTGCTGCCGTTAAGGTAAACCATAGACACGTAATCCCGGGTCGTACCACGGATCGGTTGGAAAGTGCTTCTCACCGATCCGACAGCTCACTGGGCGACGACGCGCTGCCACCGTATCTTGTATCCGGCGAAGGTTCCAACCTCAGCTGCTTTTTCTTGATGATGACGACGATGATGATGATGACGAGACGTGATACGTGCTCTCGGGGATAACTTTCCACACCTCCGAGTTTAATCAACAGTTGCTCCAGTCGCCATTCTATGTAAGACAAATTATGACTTGAATGGCGTACTTGGCATCAAATAAATGCGATTACTGCTCTTTCCAACAGCGTTCGGAGCAGTGTAACGAGCCATGGGGTAAATCTTTGTCTATGAGTGGTAATCCGATAGGAGCGACAAATTGCTAAAAGACCGAAAGCTACAGCAAAAGGATTTGCATATTTATTTGACGTCCTTCGGGTTGGGTCAAACATCAATGCAAAATGTTTCTAGTCTGTTCCTTCCAAGGAAACTCCTAAATTGCAAGCATCCGCTGCTTTGACACAATTTAACTCTGCTGTGGGAAGCTTTGTTGTCCGAGAAACGAACGCTGGAAGCAAAAGTGTCCATAATTAAGTTTAATTTTGTTTATTTACAGCTGTTCCGAATGCTGGACTGGCTTACTATATCTTCTCGTCCGAAATTGGATTATGGAAATTTATTTTTTCAAAGGACCATCCTTTCTTTGTGAGTTCGGTTTTTTTTCCTCAACAGCAGCAGCAATTTACTTCGGTAGGGGGGAATTGAACAAAGTGGAGACAGAGCAAAGTTTGTTTCTTGTTTGACTTTTGATCGGTGGTTAAATGTGGTGAAAGTCAATCATGTACTCGCTTTTCGTGTTAACAAGAACTGTATGTCTAAAAATTTTAATTTGTTAGTCGTTCGCATGGTACAGCAAGTATCTAATTTTCAGTCGGTGTCGTTCGCACCGCACGCGTATAGCTCTTGGCTCCTGGAAATTTTTTCTGGCTAACTAGAGTTTCGTTGAATCAAGGCTTTTTTTTCAAGGCTACCTGAATCACTAACAGTCTTTTTAAAGACTAACAATTAGTCAGCCTATCTCAAAGCTACACAAAGAGTGATATTCTAATATAATCAGTCTTTTTCAAGATTAAGAAATTAATCAGCCTTTTTTAAGACTAGCCATCCAAAGAATTATTCTTCGAACTAATCAGTTGTCGAGCGTAGTGCTTGCTACAATCGCATTCATTAGATGATGGCATTAATAGACTTTATTTATCAACCAAAAGAAACGAAAATATAAAAAATACGTGCTTAAAGGAGCACGTAATTGTCCCGATAGTTCGTTCCCAGCGCAGTCATGAGAGCTGTTATTTACCCATCAAATCTCGCATCCCGTATGCATTAATATTGCACTGATTCATATTATTCATTTTATGTAGTAGTGGACCAGGCACCAGGAATTTGTTTACCCGTGCTGACGAATAGTAACGTCAGCACGGAAGAAGAAAAGAGATAACAATAAATGTTGCAATGCGTGTCACGCAACATTTTCATTTCAAAATGTATGTATATATAGTTTAAGAAATTTGAAATAAACGAGTCTTAGATGAGTTTTAGAACAGCCAGTGTGTTTCAGTCAGTTTGAAAGAAATCCCAGAAGGACGTCGCCACCAGCCGTTGTAGAAGGAAGCCAGCTCGCCCGGAACACATCAAAACAAAAGGAATTCTCGAACAAGAGAATTGGCTAAGTATCTTTAGTCGTTTAAATAAAACTTTCTTTCCCTTATATAGGTACAGTTCGCTGGAGAACCGTAGCCAGCATAAAAGCGTACTTCCGCTCTTATGCCCTACTTATTTCTTCCCGGATATCCGAAAGATTTCAAAAATAAATCAGCGTAAGCGAAATTAAAAGGAATTTGCGCAGGATATCGTCACTGACTAGAATTATTACTAGTCAGCCTGACACCAGTCTTTATTAAGACTACCACAAAATCAATCTTTATCAAGACTTTTTCAAACTAGGAGTCTAATCGAATTTGATGATTTCCGACTTCAAAGCATTCCGTACTGAGCTTTCTACTTTGCTCCCGGAAGTAGAAGTCTCTTTTCAAATTGAACGAAGAGGAGAATGTCGAGTCTTGGTTGATGGATTGAAAGATTACGAACGTCTTATCCGATATTTGTCCGAGAAACTTCATAAATTTTATTCATATGATATAAAATCAGACAGACCCTTCAAGGCTGTCTTGAAAGGCTTATCAAACGATCGAAGCACTGATGAAATTGAAAATGAACTAAAAAAATTGCTTGGAACCAAAAATTGTCATATGGATATACGGTGTTTGAATTGTGGTAAATCGCATTCGAAAGACGTTTGTCCAATGAATGAAACCACTGATAAATTTTCATGTTCAAATTGCGATGGAAATCATAAATCTAATTATTTGAAATGTCCTGTCAGGGAAAAAATTTTAAACGCTCGTTCGCTTACACAACAAGTCAAATCAACGACCTTAAATTTACAGAACATAACTGAAAATCAAAAAACCGTTACAAATGCCACGCCTAATTGTTCTAAGGCACTTATTTCTTCGAATTTAAAACAAAAAACAGGTACGCCTTCCAATTCGTCTTCTAACGAAAACAATTTATTGACAGGTAGATCGACCTCGTCATCATCTTCTTCTAATGACAGTTACGCTTTGGTGTCAGGTAGAAAAATACCTCTTAATTCTTCTAATGTAAATAATCAAAACACAGGAACGCCTTCAAGTTCGTCTTCTAACGAACACAATTTATTAATTGGTAGATTGGCCATATCATCTTCTTCTAATGGCTGTTGCTACAAGTGTAACAGGTGAGTAAAAATTTCTGAAGTGCCCCCCCCCCCCATTTTTCACGAGGTAACCGATTTTACAAGAAGTGTTATTGTTTTATAGTATTAGTATCTACGAATATGTTCGTGAAATATTTCGTCGATATTCGAATTTTTATTTTTTTATAAATATGAAAATAGGTATACAATTCGCTCAAACTTTAGAAAAATTTTCCGAGGCCGATTGTTATATACCAATCGATTCAGCTCGACGAATTGAGCAAATGTCCGTGTGTGTGTTGTCAATTAAGAGGTCGAGATCTCAGAGATGGCTGGACCGATTTTGATCAAACTAGTCAAAAATTAAAGGTCTCTTCGTCACCCTGAACGCTATTGAATGGTTTTGAGATAGGATGTTTACTTTTTGAGTTATACGAAATTTTATGTCAAAATTTTCGGTTTTTTGACAGTATCTGTCACAATTGACCGTGAAAACAGAATATATTTTCAGACTTAGATTCTGCACGGTAATAGCTATTCAACAAGCCATAGATTTTTATAATTCGTCTATTCTTAACGGAGATATCGAAATTTTTGTGTAAGCGACTTTTCCCCCTATTCCAGCAGTAGAAGTTTTGAGCGCTGTCTGGCAAAGAAATGCTTGGGAGCAATGTGAAACACGATTTTTTATACTGTCACATACATTTGTTTCTAAGTACCCAAAAGACTGTGTACAGCATGATATTTTGCCTCGGACCGATTTTAGCACGGTTCGTTTTTGGCAACACAATTGTTCGAATATGACAAATAAACTAGATGATGGCAGCATTTTCGAGTTGATAACAATTCCATAATTATATTGATTTAAACTACTTACAGCAATAAATGTTGGAAGAACATAACACCCATATACCATTCGAATCAGTTCGTCAAGATCAGCAAATGCGTGTGTGACAAATAATTTCACTCAATTTTCTCAGAGATGACTCAACCGTTTTCTACAAACCCAGATTTATATGAAAAGTCGTATGCTCCCAAACAAGGTTCCTGAATTACGTTTGGTTCCGACCTCTGGTTCCGGAGCTACAGGAGGACATGTGAAACGAAATTAAAATTGTGTAACTCATTTTTCTCGTAAATGGCTGAACCGTTTTAAGATTCAAATGAAGTCTAAGAATTATCTAAGATTCAAATAACATCTTGCTTTTCAGTCAGATCGAACTTCCGGTTTCGGAGATACAGGGTGATTAGTATAAAAATGTCTATTTCACATAAATTAATCAGGTTTATCAGGTTTGCAGATTTGGATAGTTGATAACCAAATAAACTTATTTCATTTTTGGTTGTATTCAGTTTTCGTTTCGGAAGGCACCCAAAAATTTAATTCGCACTACGATTCCTCAAAGATGTCTACAGACTCCTCAGGTGAATTTAACTGATTTCGGCTACACCGAATTTCGAATTCCGGTTCCAGTATCGAATCGTTTCTCAAAGCTTAATCGTTTTCTCAAAAAAAGTCAAATCGAATTTCAAAAACAAAAATTCAAATTAAAATTAATCCAATTTTATCCAATTCTGACTTCCGATTCTGGAATTGTAGAATGATGATTTTTTAAAATTCAAGCGATATAGAAGATGACAATCCCGGAAAGCTTTAAAGTTGAACTCAAAAATATAGCAATTTATTCGTCATATGGTCATAAGAATCGGTTTGGGTTATGTTGGTTTCTGAATACCGGCTCTGGAAGTACCTTAAATTACCGTAAACTCTAAAGTGGAAATTACTTCGACATATCATGGAATGTTTAATCGATTGTTACACTTTTAGATTCAAATTCGATCCGATTTGCAGTTTCGACATTACAGAGTAATGAGTGTTTAAAATCGCAAATTGCCACTTAAAACAACGGACGTTAGAATAATGTCATGAAAACTGAAACACCGAAGAATATTCATGCAAAATAATACATGCAGATTGATGAAAAAAAGGTATCATCTCACTGCTAGGTAGATTAAGCACGTTTTTATACTATTTTTAGTTACATTCACATTTATATACCTTTTCATTGTAATGCTTCCTGAAACTCAAGTTCTCTTTCGAATTATACGAAACTTTGCAAATTCTTAAACAACTATTTTTGTCGTAGAATGAAGAAAAACTTGTTTAAAAATGTTCAATTTGCTAAAATTTCTACTAAAATTTTCCAAAGAAATCGATATTAAAGTACCTTCTTCACGCGATTAAAGTTTCTGTTAAATGCTAAAATGTTGCATATGTTATTGGTTTCCATAATCAACAACAAAATTTTTGTGCTCAAGTAGGATTTTTGAAATGTTTGATTTTTGTATACGCGCGCTGTATACAAAGTGCACCGCGCGAGCGAAGTGCGGCAGGGTTCGGTAGGGTGCAAGGTCGTCGGTGTGATTGAAGCGAGCTGCGACAGGTTTGGACAAGTCGGCATAGAAATTGATTTTTTGCCTTTCTAATCTCAACTTTTTTAAATTGTAGTATTTTGATGAATTTTTGCTGTAATATATAAGAGAAAATGAATAATATGAAAAGGGCATCATTACAGTACTAGTGTCAGAGAGGCAAAAACCTTGAATTTCGAAATAAACTTCTAATCATTCCCACCAACACAAAATGGCAGCTTTCCACCATATGATTCACAGAATGCTGACCTTACACCTTAAGAGAGATGCTGAAATAAAAGAGAAAAACTTTATTTTCCAAATTGGAAGACTCAATGAATATCCGGAGCGTTCAATCCAAACAATCCTCGACAAAAAATTAAGATTGTTGAAAAAACAATCACTTACAACTCTGCCTCCCCCATCGCAAAATTTAAAAAGAATATCGGTGGACTTCAATCCAAACATTGCACATCCTTCGAAATCAAAACTAAATAAATTTGGTTTAGATTTAGTATTCAGCAGCATGAACTGTATGAATTTACTAGGCTCTACAAAAGATCCTACGGATAATTTGAAAAAATCTGGGGTATACAAAATCTCGTGTTCTCATTGTGATAAAATATATATTGGACAAACAAAGAGAACTCTAGACATCCGTTTCAAAGAGCACGTCGCTGAAATAGCGAAAGCATCTAAAGAATTAGAGAAAGGACTACCACATCATTTCAAGTCAAAAGTAGCTGAAAATGCCTTTTCTGAAGATCATGAACTCACTACCAACGACCAAATCATAAGACGAATTTCCAACTCATGGAAATTAGACACAGCCGAAAGTTTAGAAATCTTCAAAAATAGCTCCATTTCTTTATTAAATCGTGACCAAGGAAATGAGCCCTCCTGGCTATTCAAGTTATTACCGACACATAAGATACAAATAGATTTAGAAAATACTTAATCTCTTAATCTCCCACTTCTTCAGTTTGTTACCCTCCGCTGACAATCAAACTACCGTCCTACCCGTTTGTTATTACCTGTCTCTTCCCGTTTTTACCCGTTGACAATAAGACATTTCGTATAAAAGGAACAACATTACAGCATTCTTTCAAACAAACTTATAAAACCGATACACTGAAGAAGGATGTAAATAACATTCCGAAATACGCGTATCTGTATTGTTACGTTTGTTATGCTTCATTAAAGTATAGTGACTTTGTGAAAGTGTAATAACGTGACAGTGAAATAGTGCAACTATTGTTGACCATGTTATTATAATAAAACATGCCCCACATGAACTTTTTAAAATCAATGTGTGGTTCGAACTTCCCCACTTTCGTCTTATATTCTTCACTTTTAAAAGTTTCTGATCTTTGTTTTTGAAAAACCATTCAAAAACTTTTTATGTATAAAATACGTGCAAACAAATTGCGTAATTTGTCAAAACGCCTACCGTTTTTACAATTCCAATAATTTGATCGGATATGTCTTTCTATCAGCTAATTTGGGCAGTTAGCTTGGATTATGGTTAACTCCTGCTATATAAACCATTTACAAAACTGCTCTGAGCTTATAGAAAGCTAAAAAAAGAAAGCAATTGGATATTTTGCAGGGCTCGCTTTTATCTGAATTGCCAGCGACATCATAGCTAATTGCGTGAGTCGTTTTTCGACAACAAAAAAGAAGTAGCCTAATCCGACTAATAAAATAAGGACATTTGGGACTACTATTACGATAAGCATACTTGAGAAACCGCACTTTGCTCCCAGTTACCTGAAATTGTTCCAATAAATGTTTGCATTTCACCGACACAAAGAGCTCTTAGCTCACCGTGACATTATTACACTTTTATGTATTAGCTGACTACTACTTGGATGCAACGAATTTTCCCTACGACCTTCAACCGAGTCACCACACTGTCCCGGTCAACGGTGAACAATCGAAGCAGTGCTGGTGTTAAGATGGGTGAAGCTCTTGCTGTTTGTTTCGGTTTCACTAGTTGGCTGCTGGAATAGAAAAAAAATCATGGACTACACGTTCGAAACGTTGCTGCGAGACGATCGACTTCGAAGTGCATGTTCAACAGAGAAGGGCGCACTCTTTTACGCGAGAGCTCTTCCACGACACGACGGACGGTGGCTGGTGTTGTGCTCGATTCGACCTAATTTCCACTTCATCCACTACCCGTTTGACTGGTGCAGACTTTTTCAGTGATCCCATGGTTACGGAATCGGAAAACGACTAACCGAGTGTGGGACCGCTGCTGCTAGACTGGAACAGAGTCTGAGAGCTAAGGACGATGCAGCTAGAATCTACGAACTCTCTCAGGTAGAGGTTGATGTTTGTGCAATGGAGTGCTGATTTGTTATACAAGGTGCTACTATTTTGCCATTACTTTGTTCCTTTTTTTTTTCATCTACCATTTTATGAACCATAATGTCCTGGGAGCACAATAAGTGCCAATGGATGCCCCACTGCGTGAGCCATTTTCAGTTGAATTGAGAGCTTTTGTGAAAATTGAAAGCAACTTTCATACTCCCAGAGCCCGATTATGAGTCGGTTTTATTGATTTATTTTACTTTTGTTTTTTTATTTTAATTTTCTGATTCGCAGGGAAATAAATGAACCAGAATCAAATAGATTAATGATCCGAGTTTTGATTTTACGAAGGAATGTAACAAGTTCTTCTAATAAACTTCTTCTAAATTCTAATAAATTTTAACTACAGAGGCTTGAGTGGAGCTCTTCGCCACTGACACAATATCAAAGATCTATTTACAATATTTCAATTGAATTGTAAGTTTCGCCAGTTTCGGGTAAATAAAACAGCGTTGCAAGTTCTGCAGTTCTCAGTGATGCAGTTGAAATCTGCTTTTGATTTTTCTTCAACATTCAACTGAGAAGGTGTTGTTAAGCCTTTTGGATATTTGTGAACAAAAATTGTGTTTACTAGCATTCTAAGATCGGACAATTCCTAGGTGACAGAGAAATAACGCCAATTGGTACCGAGCACCAAGCAATATAAATTAAAAACTGTATTCAAAATATATAAGAAACAAAAATGATTACCATAAATTCAGTTTAACTCGGATGTTTTCGAAAGTCTGAGAAAATAAATAAACATATAATAGCAATGTGTTTTTAAAGGTGCATAAAAACTACAAAGTTCGAATTGATGATTTCCAACTGTTTCGTGGAATGTACCGAATGTTCGAATAATGAAAATTGTTCCAAATGCAATGCTGCACATGGAACATGTTTGAAAATGAACACAGAACGTAAAATGAATTTCGATCTCAACCATCCAGCATTTAGCAAGCAGTGTCCAGTATATTTAAAACTGCTTGAATCGAGGAAGAACAACATAAGTGAATAGCAACTAACGAAATGAAGATTATCGGAAATATTGTACTTAAATATTGCCGGTTTATCTACTAATTTTGTCTCCTTTCGGCATCTTGTGGAGAATAACCGTCCTTTGTAAGTTTTGCTGTCAGAAACACATATAGGTGAATCTAATGCTTTCGATCAGTTCAGTATTCCGAGTTAAACAATTGCTTTTTGTTTGTCACATTCCAGACACACGGGTGGAGAGGCCATTTACGCCAGAGAATCGATTAAATTCAGCATTCAATCAAACGAAGTACACCCAAACCTAACTTTTTTTACGTTACCTCTTTTTACGTAACTCTTTTTACGACAAAAATCCCAAATAACGTAATCTTTTTTTACGTTGAAAATACTTCGTAAAAAGAGGTTTTGGCATACAATGAAAATCATTTCCGGCTCATTTATATTCCATGGAAATTAGTACAATATGGGTATTTTCGGGACGGGTTTGATGAGTAGATGTCGGAAAATGATGTTTAAGGTGGTTCTGAATTCCAAGATGGCGACTTCCGGTTTATTGATATTCCTTGAAAACCATTACAATATGGGTATTTTCGGAACGGGTTTGATGAGTAGATGTCGGAAAATGATGTTTAAGGTGGTTCTGAATTCCAAGATGGCGACTTCCGGTTTATTGATATTCCTTGAAAACCATTACAATATGGGTATTTTCGGAACGGGTTTGATGAGTAGATGTCGGAAAACGATGTTTGAGGTGGTTCTGGATACCAAGATGGCGACTTCCGGTTTATTGAAATTCCTTGAAAATCCTTACAATATGGGCATTTACGAAACGGGTTTGATGAGTAGATGTCGGAAAATGATGTTTAAGGTGGTTCTGAATTCCAAGATGGCGACTTCCGGTTTATTGATATTCCTCGAAACCGCTTACAATATAGGTATTTTCGGAGCTGGTTTAGTGCATATTGCGTAGAAAATAATGTTTGAATATTAGAGGATTGCTGATCGTATCCTATATAGTATTAACATTTTCGAAATGGGAAGAGTCGTTTCAAAAAAACTATGTTGTGCCTCTAAAAATCACTCTGTACTCCAGTACTTTGACACTTGATGAATAAAAAATTTATTGTAATCCGTCCAATGTTTTATGTAATGTAAAATTATATTGGCTATATTTTGCAAATATTATTTAATTTAATGTTCAATTTATTGAGTAACTAAGGTTTTCATTGTTTAAGTCATAGTCCTCCATTGATACCTTCCACTATCTATATATGTAACACATGGTGACTGGTAATAGGTGTTACACCCGAAAGGAGGTGATAGTAAACCTTTTATATAGCCAAAATTTGTACAGGAAGGTAGATCCGAAAATCATCCTCAATGAGTTTTTGCCAAAATCAATTTGATTACTGTGTTTACTCTCTAATACGGTCGTCGACGTTTCAAACATATACTGAACGCTTTTGGATGGAAAACTGTGGTTTTTTAAAAATAGAACTAAAATTTCTTAGTTCATCATTCATCGAGCTGAGTTGAATGATATATAACGGTAAGTGTCTCCAAGCTTTAAACAAATTTTTATTTTCATTCAAATCTATATTCTTTCTCTACAGAAATGCAAACATAATGGAATTTACACGACTCAACACAATTAAATCCGTAAAAATACCCATATTATGAGGGTTTTCAAGGAATATTAATAAACCGGAAGTCGCCATCTAGGAATTTAGAACCACCTCAAACATCATTTCCCGACATCTAACATCAAACCCGTTATGAAAATACCCATATTGTAAGGGTTTTCAAGGAATATCAATAAACCGGAAGTCGCCATCTTGGAATTCAGAACCACCTCAAACATCGTTTTCCGACATCTACTCATTAATCCCGTTCCGAAAATACCCATATTGTAAGGGTTTTCAAGGAATATCAATAAACCGGAAATCGCCATCTTGGAATTCAGAACCACCTCAAACATCGTTTTTCGACATCTACTCATCAATCCCGTTCCGAAAATACCCATATTGTAATGGTTTTCAAGGAATATTAATGAACCGGAAGTCGCCATCTTGAAAATCAGAACCACCTCAAACATCGTTTTCCGACATCTACTTATCAATCCCGTTCCGAAAATACCCATATTGTAATGGTTTTCAAGGAATATCAATAAACCGGAAGTCGCCATCTTGGAATTCAGAACCACCTCAAACATCGTTTTCCGACATCTACTCATCAATCCCGTTCCGAAAATACCCATATTGTAAGGGTTTTCAGTGAATATCAATAAACCGGAAATCGCCATCTTGGAATTCAGAACCACCTCAAACATCGTTTTCCGACATCTACTCATCAAACCCGTTCCGAAAATACCCATATTGTAAGGGTTTTCAAGGAATATCAATAAACCGGAAGTCGCCATCTTGAAATTCAGAACCATCTCAAACATCATTTCCCGACATCTAACATCAAAACCGTTCCGAAAATACCCATATTGTGATGGTTTTCAAGGAATATTAATGAACCGGAAGTCGCCATCTTGAAAATCAGAACCACCTCAAACATCGTTATCCGACTTCTACTTATCAATCCCGTTCCGAAAATACCCATATTGTAAGGGTTTTCAAGGAATATAAATAAACCGGAAGTCGCCATCTTGGAATTCAGAACCACCTCAAACATCGTTTTCCGACATCTACTCATAAATCCCGTTCCGAAAATACCCATATTGTAAGGGTTTTCAAGGAATATCAATAAACCGGAAATCGCCATCTTGGAATTCAGAACCACCTCAAACATCGTTTTCCGACATCTACTCATTAATCCCGTTCCGAAAATACCCATATTGTAAGGGTTTTCAAGGAATATCAATAAACCGGAAATCGCCATCTTGGAATTCAGAACCACCTCAAACATCGTTTTTCGACATCTACTCATCAATCCCGTTCCGAAAATACCCATATTGTAATGGTTTTCAAGAAATATTAATGAACCGGAAGTCGCCATCTTGAAAATCAGAACCACCTCAAACATCGTTTTCCGACTTCTACTTATCAATCCCGTTCCGAAAATACCCATATTGTAAGGGTTTTCAAGGAATATCAATAAACCGGAAGTCGCCATCTTGGAATTCAGAACCACCTCAAACATCGTTTTCCGACATCTACTCTTCAATCCCGTTCCGAAAATACCCATATTGTAAGGGTTTTCAAGGAATATCAATAAACCGGAAGTCGCCATCTTGAAATTCAGAACCACCTCAAACATCATTTCCCGACATCTAACATCAAACCCGTTCCGAAAATACCCATATTGTAATGGTTTTCAAGGAATATTAATGAACCGGAAGTCGCCATCTTGAAAATCAGAACCACCTCAAACATCGTTTTCCGACTTCTACTTATCAATCCCGTTCCGAAAATACCCATATTGTAAGGGTTTTCAAGGAATATCAATAAACCGGAAGTCGCCATCTTGGAATTCAGAACCACCTCAAACATCGTTTTCCGACATCTACTCATCAATCCCGTTCCGAAAATACCCATATTGTAAGGGTTTTCAAGGAATATCAATAAACCGGAAGTCGCCATCTTGAAATTCAGAACCACCTCAAACATCATTTCCCGACATCTAACATCAAACCCGTTCCGAAAATACCCATATTGTAAGGGTTTTCAAGGAATATCAATAAACCGGAAATCGCCATCTTGGAATTCAGAACCACCTCAAACATCGTTTTCCGACATCTACTCATCAAACCCGTTCCGAAAATACCCATATTGTAAGGGTTTTCAAGGAATATCAACAAACCGGAAGTCGCCATCTTGAAAATCAGAACCACCTCAAACATCATTTCCCGACATCTAACATCAAACCCGTTCCGAAAATACCCATATTGTAATGGTTTTCAAGGAATATCAATAAACCGGAAGTCGCCATCTTGGAATTCAGAACCACCTCAAACATCGTTTTCCGACATCTACTCATCAATCCCGTTCCGAAAATACCCATATTGTAAGGGTTTTCAAGGAATATCAATAAACCGGAAATCGCCATCTTGGAATTCAGAACCACCTCAAACATCGTTTTCCGACATCTACTCATCAAACCCGTTCCGAAAATACCCATATTGTAAGGGTTTTCAAGGAATATCAATAAACCGGAAGTCGCCATCTTGAAATTCAGAACCACCTCAAACATCATTTCCCGACATCTAACATCAAACCCGTTCCGAAAATACCCATATTGTAATGGTTTTCAAGGAATATTAATGAACCGGAAGTCGCCATCTTGAAAATCAGAACCACCTCAAACATCGTTTTCCGACTTCTACTTATCAATCCCGTTCCGAAAATACCCATATTGTAAGGGTTTTCAAGGAATATCAATAAACCGGAAGTCGCCATCTTGGAATTCAGAACCACCTCAAACATCGTTTTCCGACATCTACTCATCAATCCCGTTCCGAAAATACCCATATTGTAAGGGTTTTCAAGGAATATCAATAAACCGGAAATCGCCATCTTGGAATTCAGAACCACCTCAAACATCGTTTTCCGACATCTACTCATCAAACCCGTTCCGAAAATACCCATATTGTAAGGGTTTTCAAGGAATATCAATAAACCGGAAGTCGCCATCTTGAAATTCAGAACCACCTCAAACATCATTTCCCGACATCTAACATCAAACCCGTTCCGAAAATACCCATATTGTAATGGTTTTCAAGGAATATTAATGAACCGGAAGTCGCCATCTTGAAAATCAGAACCACCTCAAACATCGTTTTCCGACTTCTACTTATCAATCCCGTTCCGAAAATACCCATATTGTAAGGGTTTTCAAGGAATATCAATAAACCGGAAGTCGCCATCTTGGAATTCAGAACCACCTCAAACATCGTTTTCCGACATCTACTCATCAATCCCGTTCCGAAAATACCCATATTGTAAGGGTTTTCAAGGAATATCAATAAACCGGAAGTCGCCATCTTGAAACTCAGAACCACCTCAAACATCATTTCCCGACATCTAACATCAAACCCGTTCCGAAAATACCCATATTGTAAGGGTTTTCAAGGAATATCAATAAACCGGAAATCGCCATCTTGGAATTCAGAACCACCTCAAACATCGTTTTCCGACATCTACTCATCAAACCCGTTCCGAAAATACCCATACTGTAAGGGTTTTCAAGGAATATCAACAAACCGGAAGTCGCCATCTTGAAAATCAGAACCACCTCAAACATAATTTCCCGACATCTAACATCAAACCCGTTCCGAAAATACCCATATTGTAATGGTTTTCAAGGAATATTAATGAACCGGAAGTCGCCATCTTGGAATTCAGAACCACCTCAAACATCGTTTTCCGACATCTACTCATTAATCCCGTTCCGAAAATACCCATATTGTAATGGTTTTCAAGGAATATCAATAAACCGGAAGTCGCCATCTTGGAATTCAGAACCACCTCAAACATCGTTTTCCGACATCTAACATCAAACCCGTTCCGAAAATACCCATATTGTAATGGTTTTCAAGGAATATTAATGAACCGGAAGTCGCCATCTTGAAAATCAGAACCACCTCAAACATCGTTTTCCGACTTCTACTTATCAATCCCGTTCCGAAAATACCCATATTGTAAGGGTTTTCAAGGAATATCAATAAACCGGAAATCGCCATCTTGGAATTCAGAACCACCTCAAACATCGTTTTCCGACATCCACTCATCAAACCCGTTCCTAAAATACCCATATTGTAATTGTTTTCAAGGAATATCAATAAACCGGAAGTCGCCATCTTGGAAATTGATGCTGTTTAGAACATCCTTTTCCTGTAAATACTCATAATTTTCGTTCCATAACTATCCAATATATTATACATATCTAATAATACTTATAAATAAGGAAAACTTTTTTTACGTCGAAAATTCCAAATAACGTAAACTTTTTTTACGTCATAATTCGATTTACGTATTCCCGATTATTACGTAAATGGTGGTTCGGGTGTAGTTGGAAATAATTGGTTCTTGGTTATACGAGAGAGGCATGCAGTTAGGAAACTAAAGTTATATAGCATCCAAAACGTAAAAACCTTGGAATGTTATAACCTTCGCTTGAACCTTGAAAAACAATACCCCCAAAGTATTGAAGGTTTTTTAACCAAAGTAAAAAGCGCTGAGCATTGTGAATCTGAACGAAAACGAATTCTCCTTCATAAGAAATTCGAAAATTTGCTTGCCCAAACCCTCAAAACTTTCGATACAGTTTTCAGAGAGTTTTCATCTCAAAATTTCACAAATTAACAAACAAACCTTCTCAACTTGGTAGTCCCAATTATGCTATTTCTTCCAAAGTTAATCTCGAAGAAGTTATTATAGACGTTGAAGCTGGTCTAAATATATTGTATATCATTCCCCTAGTTCAAGCAATCGCGAGTTTCGGGAAATTTTAGAAAACTGGTGGGAAAATTTTGTAGTTTTTAGTAAACTTAATATTATTGCGGGAGATTTCAACGTTCATTAGCTCAGTGATCAGAGTTCAAATCACTTGAAACAGTTAGCAGAATTCTTCAGTTTCAAACAAACTGTGACAAATTTACAAGAATTTCAAGACAGCAGAACTTTGATAGATCACGTATATTGACGGAGTTTAATCGTGTGTGGAAACCGATTGCAAGATTTAACATCATGAGACAATTACAATTTCCATAGCGAGTACCCCTAGAGTTGGGAAAAACACAGTGAACATTAAATGTTGGAAAACATATTCAAAGCAAGCCATATCTCGACTTGTGTCAAGAAGCTTGTATTGTACGCAGTTGACTGGATCGCAGGGCATCTATTGTTACGGACGTATTAAAAAAGTGTACTAATAAATTAATAACTGAAAAGTACGTTAGTTTGAACAGCTCGAGTAGCTGGCACTCAGTGGACCTCTTACGATTAAAACGAGAGAGGGATAAACAGTACAAGGGGTTCTGTAGAACTAACAGTGAAAGTCACTGGTGTGCCTATACCAATGCACGAAAAAATTTTTACGGGCCCTGAAGAAGACTAGATATGAAAAGGTTCAGAGGAGGATCGATCAAAATCAGAAAAACAGCAAGGAGTTATGGAAAATTCTTAAACAATTACTAAAACTTACACATAGCAAAAACATTAACATTTAATGGTATAGAAGAGCACTCAGAGCAAGTGATACCAGAAAAATTAAACAGTTATTTCATAAATAGTGTACAACAGATCGATCTAAGTATTGATTTGGTTGGTAAACCTGTTGAAATAACACAGCCGATTAGGAATTATTGTAGATTTCTTGAATTTCACTTTTGAACAATTGACAGATATTTGTTTTAATTTGGGAAAATCGGCTGGTATCGACAATGTCAACTCAAAAGTGATACAAGATTGCATTCATGTTATCGGTCACGATCTGTTGGACTTGGTAAATGAATCGTTATACACGGGGCATGTATAAAAAGTTTGGAAAGAATCGCTGGTGGTTCCTATCCCCAAGGTTACTGGAACGGATAAAGCCGAGGAGTACCGTCCCATTAAAATGTTCACACGTTGGAACAAATTTTGGAACTGGTTGTTGAAGATCAGCTGAACAATCGGGATATCGGAATAGTCACTCTTGCGAAACCGCTTTCAACCTGGTTTTAGCAAAATGGAAGGAGAAAATCGAGATTAAAGAGACTATTTTAGCAGTGTTATTGGATTTCAAACGCGCTTTCGAAACAATGTCTAGACCTATACTGTTACAAACACTACAACGCTTTGGTATCGAAGGAGTAGCATATAGGTGGTTTGAAAGCTATTGATTTGATAGAACCAAGAGAACTGTTTTCAACGATGCTGTGTCTAGTTTCCAGGGTAATTCACTTGATTTGCCACAAAGTAGTGTTTTAGGACCGATTTTGTTTATTATGTACATAAATGACATGAAGCGAATTTTACGGTTTTGTGAAATAAATTTGTTTGTTGACGATACTGTTCTGTTCATTACAGCTAAGGATTTAAATGAAGCGGTTGCACATTTGAATGAAGACATACATTCTCTGGCTCAATGGTTAAAATTCAAACAATTAAAACTGAATGTCGCAAAAACTAAATATAATGTTATTTCTTGTTTAAGCACTGGACATGAAGCCAATATTGAAATTGATGGAGAGATCATTGCGTTAGAGAGTTGAAGTGTCTTGGAGTCATAATTGATGAAAAGCTAACATTTTAATCTCACGTCATCATGAAGGTTGCCAAAAAGTACGGTGTATTATGTCGCCTAAAAATGATTCAACGGCCAGTAGTAAAATTCTCCTGTATACATCAATAATCCCTCCCCACGTTGACTTCTGCTCATCAATTCTGTTCCTTGCTAACAACACGCAAATATTGAAACCACAGCGATTGAAAAATAAAGTAATGCGATTGAATTTAAAATGTAATAGATATACTAGCCCTTATTACGGGTATCACTAAACGGTGAAAACCAAGTGAAGTGATTTTTACCTTATTATCGGTATCACTTCACGGTGAAAACTAAGCAAAGTGAATGTAGGTCTTTATCACGAAAGTCACTTCAGAGAAAAAAGTAGTTACTTAGATGAGCTTGTTGTTATTACGAACATCAAATCACCAAAATTATCGGCTGCACGGCCATCCATGGAAGTTGTCCATCAGTGTCAACTTCCCTTTCTGAGTAGACTAGATAGCCGTGTAGTGTCGGTAGCGGTTTCCCAACTGGCTAAGAATAATGCTACGATCCACCTGTACCGGTGGTATAAGTCCACCAAAGAGTTAAGCCGTGTGGCATCCGGCGGAATTATTTTCCACCAAGAATTGATCCACTGGTTTCCTGTTCCATGTCGTAAAAGGCCACAAACATAGGAAATCCTAAGTCAAGGTGTATTTCCGTGCCGAGGACTGAATGGCTGTAGGAGGTTAAACAATGCAGTCGTGAACTTAACTTAATAACCTTGGATTTCCGACTTATGGTTTTACCGACGATTATTATATATTTATGACCGGTATAAGCATTACCACTCTCTTTGATTTAATGCAGCAAGCCCTGCGATCTGTTGAGCAATGGTGTTGTCAGGTTGGATTATCTGTAAATCCGGGCAAACATCAATGGTGCTTTCCACTCGTCGTAGGATAATCACAGGAGCTCGCCCGTTACAGTTCTTCGGTTCAGAGGTCACTGTGGTTGATCAAGTTAAATACGTCGGGGTTATTCTTGATTCAAAACTGAATTGGTCTGCTCACATTGGCTTCAGGATTAAAAGAGATCGCATGGCTTTCGGGCAATGTAGACAAGCTTTTGGAAAATCATGGGGACTCAAACCCAGATACATTCATTGGATCTACACAACTATCGTTAGACCAATTATAGCATACGGATGTCTTGTATGGTGGCAGAAAGGAGAAGTTGCGACTGTTTAGTCAAAGCTAAATCATCTCCAAAGGATGGTCCTAATAGCGATAACAGGGGCATTCACGACAACTCTTATTGCTGCTTTAGAGGGGCTACTGTGCATTAAACCACTACACGTGTTCCTAAAACAAGAAGCATTATCTTGTGTATAACTTCTTAAGGTTACAGGGCTTTGGAACAGTAACCCTTCAGATTATGCTACTAGCCACACTCGCTTGTGGTCTCAAATGGTTACCTGGGATGAGTATTTACTCGCTCCTAGTGACCTAACTCTAACATGCAGTATTCCTTTCAAAACATTCCATGCGAGCTATCCTCTTCGTGAGGAATGGTTGTCTGGTTGTCTGGAACGACAACTTGATGAACACATAGTTTGTTATACGGACGGTTCTCTGTTGAATGGTCGTGCTGGTGCTGGTGTCTACTGTCGTGAAATGAGGCTAGAGCAGTCTCATTCACTTGGTAGATACTGTACTGTGTTCCAAACAGAAATCGACGCGATTCTGTGTGGAATACAATCGGCACTTCAGCAGAGGATCTGTGGTAAACTAATTTATTTTTGTTCCGACAGTCAGGCAGATTTAAAAGCACTTAGTTCGAATGATTCACGGTCGAATCTAGTGATCACATGTCGAACTCAAATTAAAGACCTTAGCATATCAAATGCTGTTTACTTCTTATGGGTACCCGGCCATTCTGGTATTACTGGAAATGAATGGGCTGATGAGTTGGCTGGAGCTGGTGCAAGGAATGATTTCGTTGGTCCGGAACCAGCTTTACCACTTTCAACTAGCTGGATAAAGCACAAGATTCGCCAAACATGCCAGCAAAAGAATATTCTCTCGTTTCTCACCGAATGTGATAAGGAGCTTAAGTCAGAAGGGTTCATCGTTCTTCCGGGAGTGAATGAATTCTTTCTGTATTCTCCTTAAATAGGGTTCAGCAGATTGTTTGGCATCCTATATGGGGTACCGAATTTACTTCTGCTCGTATATACTGCGAATCGTTCTGCATTCTTCCGGGAGTGCAGAATGGTGTCGCTATTGTAAAATCTCTAAATCCTCTCGGGGGTTGAAGGTTTTATAAACTGTGCATCGTTCATCAGAAATAACGCAGATAGTAACAAACCTAAATAGATTTTACAGCAGACTGTTCGGGACCTCGTAGAGGTTCAGAATTTACTTCTGCTTCTACTAAATGTGATCCCCAGCAGATTGTTCAGCATCCCTTAGGGGTTCAGAATTTACTTCTGCTTTTTTGTGTTTTTGTGTCGTCAATTTTTCCCATCCTCCTAGTCCAAAGCTTATCATTTCCTTTCAATGCCATTTGAGCCAATTTGATCTGATTCTTGATTCCAATTCAGAGAAAAAAGTAATAACTTGGATGAGCTTGTTGTTATTACGAACATCAAATCACCAAAATTTTGTTGGAAAAAATGATTTTTTTTTCACTACAGTGATTATTTCATTGACCGTGACACTGATAATAGGTAAAATCATATGAAGTGACATGTGAGTGAAGTGAAAGTGGAAGTGGAAGTGAGAACGGTAATAAGGGCCACTTACTCTAATATTCTATTGAATGCATTACAATGGCCTTTAGTGAAACAGATAGTATATTATTTAACAATGGATTTCATTTTTAAAATCTTGAATGGAATGCTTCCTCCATATTTGTGTTATCGGACTAAAAGAGGAAGTGACTTAAATAGGTACAATACTAGAAACGCGTCTGATGCGAGAACACCAAGCTTCTTATCAGTCAGATCGCAAAACTTGTTATTGTACAAAGTGGGCTCCCTTAATGTTTTAAGGGAGTTCAAAAAATGGTGTATTCCACTCGTAAAGACTATTTTGTAATTAGATCTTGAATAAACTAGTGCAATTTGATTTTTTTCGAACATTGTGTTAAATGACGAAGATTGTATTTATTTTATTTTTGTTTAATGAGACGCATTAGTTTGTTATGTTCTGCATGACGATGATGGATTTTTAATAGTTTGTTTAGTTAAAAAAATGAGTACAAAAGGATGAGCCTCGCGCGCGCAATGCAGGTAGAGGCAATCTGGAAATTGAATATAAACTGGAACTGGATATGTTCTTTTTTATTTTTGAGAGCTTCAGCGTTCTACGTGTCAAGTTCGTATCTTGACTTTGTAAGATTTGAATAATGATTTAATGATTATATTTCGGAAATAATAATTACCCGTCAGTAAAGCACATCCTCACAACCGATCAGCACGGCTTTGTCAAAAAACGATCAACTACTACGAATCTAATGAGCTACGTTTCTACTTTGATTGACAAGCTTGAAAAACGACAACAAGTTGATGCGGTGTATTTCGATTTTTCTAAAGCTTTCGATTGTGTTCCTCATGTACTCGCTGTTGAAAAATTGAGACGAAATGGATTCCCTGACTGGATAACAAACTGGATTCTTTCGTATCTTACAGATCGTAGTGCTTCAGTTCGAGTCGGAACTGTACATTCGGATCCTTTCGATATTACATCAGGTGTTCCACAAGGGAGTCATCTCGGACCACTTCTGTTTGTGAAAGATCTTTGCAATGAACTGTCGTCGTTTAAAGTAATGTATGCCGATGATTTAAAAATTTACCGAATCATCACAAGCCTTGTAGATTGTTGTGCGCTACAAATGGACATTTTTTTTATTTAAAAGATAGTTTTATTCAGGCCTATATGCGTACAAGCTTTACGTGGCCGATTGAGCCGATTTTTTAAATAATTTTTTTTTTTTGAGTTGGATCTCGTTGTCACCCTTTTTCTAGGGGGAGAGGAGCTTCCATTTCCCTCCTGCGAGGATTGAGGGGCACTTCGTTCGTGGTTCGTCTCGTCATCCATTGCCACATCGATGGTATTGTTGTTGGTTTCATTGCTAGTTGCTGGAGATGAGTCTTGTTGTACATTGTTTGCTGTTGCTGGTTGGTTGGATGGTAAGTTGTTCACTGCAGTTAATGCACTTTGTTCTATAGGGGATACGTTGGATGGTTTCGTTGAAGTGGATGCTTCACTGTTGTTGGTGACTGTTACAGGTGTACTGGGATTGCTTTGGGTTGGTGTGACGGAAGCACTGTTGTCCTTTGGTGTAGTTGTCTCCTTGTCCAGTTTATCACATGGCTTACCGTAGTGAACAGCTTTTTGACAATACTGACATGTGGCCATCTGATTGTCATAGGTAACAAGTGATTTGCACGGAATTCTTGTATCTTGACCGAAAATCACATAAGAAGGTATAGGCTTCTTCAAGTGTATGCGTAATACACGTACGCCATTTAGAATACCGGGGAAAAAATTCTTCCACTTTTCATCTTCGATAGAGAGTATCTCTCCGTATTGGGACATAGTTCTGCGAATATAATAATCTGTGACGCTTGAGGGAAGATCATGCACACGCACTTCTATAGCACTATCTTCCATATATACCGGAATGTTGTACTTAATATTCTCGTGCTCCACATAGTGCACATTGTTATTGTCTTTTGCGAATTGAATTGCATCCAACTCTTTATAAAACTGGATGTAAACAACATTATTCGTCTTATTGCATTGAAGTAAATGCACACGTTTAATGTCCAGCTGCATTTGCTCCTTAAGCAAACCTTCAAGTTCACGTATCGAAGGTCGAATTTTGCACTGCCTAAAGTCAACAACAATTGTATTCTTTCGTGTCGGCGGTAGCTTTTGTTCGTTTGGTTCACTCATTTTCAAGGTCTATTGTTCACTACACAATACTGTACTTGGTTTCTTCTGTTTCCAACGTAAGCGGTTTTGTTTTATCGACTGACTTGGAGGAGATGTAAAACCGAACTGAGCAAATGGACATTGAATGTGTCATAGATTGGTGTAATAGAAACGGCATGAGTGTTAATGTTAATAAATGTAATACCATAACATTTTCACGAGTTCAGTCTCTAATTTTATTTGAATACTCAATGATGGCGAATCCAGTCAAAAGAGTTTCTTCGGTAAAAGATTTAGGCGTAGTTCTCGACCGTAAGTTACGCTTCACCGAACAGCTTTCGATGGTTATTGCTAAAGCTTTTGCCGTCCTGGGATTTATCAAACGCAACACTAAAGACTTTAACGACGTTTATTGTCTCAAGGCTGTTTACATTGCTCTAGTGCGCAGTATTCTAGAATACGGAGTTGTAATCTGGGCTCCATACCACAACGTTCACATCGACCGGATCGAACGAGTGCAGAAATGTTTTGTCCGATTCGCGCTTCGAAGACTTTCTTGGCTTAATCGGCTTCAGCTACCACGTTACGAAGATCGCTGTGTTCTCATCAACTTACCCACGCTGCAAAACCGGCGGATATTTCATCAACGACTTTTCGTTTTTGATTTGCTTAATAATAACATCGACTGCCCCACACTTCTGGGAAGGATTCATATCAATGTTCCGGGAAGATCTTTGCGAAGAATGGACTTCATACGACGATCAGCTCATCGCACACAGTATGGACAAAATAATCCAATGGATGTTTGCTGTAATCAATTCAATAGAGTTTATCATCTGTTTGATTTTACTATGAACAAAGACACATTTAAATCGAAAATATTGTTAAGTTAATGTTTTTAGACTAGATAGATAATAATAAGTCTGTGCGATAGTTTTTACTCTAATCGAAGACAAATAAATAATAATAATCGGGATCGGAAGTTGTTGATGGAATTGGGCTCGTTACTTCATCGTTAGTGATGTTTGTAGTGATGAACTGGTCCGGCGCCTTCCCGCCAGATGAATTACTGTCTGATACTGACAAAGATATCGGGTTCGATTCCTGATGTGTTCAAGGATCTTACCGGGTAGGAAATTTTCTTGAATAACCCTGGATAGTAAACCGAAAATATTTGAATGTTTCCTTGTTCTCAATTGTACTTTAGAAGAAGAATCTATACCTGCTGGATTAACCAGATCGTTTTACTATATTTAGTTAACTGGTCAAAATATGTGATGCAATATTTATTACCATTTAGATAAATCGTTCAGCTCACACCTTTGTAGGGGTATGAGGGGGGACCATCATCATCATGTCTATTATATGAAGCTGGAATCAGTTATGCACTAATGAATGTTTCAATCGTGCATCAATTTTCTAGGATCCCTCACCATACGTTGCCTTTAACCTACTGAAGAAAGCTACTTCAACTTCGGTTTTTATAATCTCGGTAAATCGCCAATAATGGACTGTATTCTCAGTCTAACGACCCATTTGCCGCTTTCGCTGCATAGCAACGCCGTACCATCATAGCGACACACGAGATTTTAAAATTACCTTGCCACTGAAAGCCCCCACACAGGTCGGATTCGCAAGGCTTACACCTCCAAAATTCTTCCAACGCACACATCATTCCGGAACGCCACATAAATCTCATAGGTTGAGTTTACTGTGCATACCGGGGAAACCCGAATCCGGCAAAGTACGTGCCTACAAGGTTTACGTTCCGTGCACACGTATCGGATAGGTTTTATGTAGGGAGTGCTAAAATAAATATTTAAATTTCCTCTGCTCGACCTTTCCGCTTCGGTAGTTGCAGATATATTGGGCCCACCCAAGACATGAATGATGATGACGGATAATCCAAGGCGGCGACGACGGCCGAAAAATGGGATCTAGCAAACTAGACAGATATCCTAACTTGGCATATGTTTATTATTTCGAAGCTCTGAAGTTGCTTCTTTTCCTGGGTATGTGAACTGTAACATTTGCTAGTCGACCGTTTCCGAGGTGAAAATTTCTCCGTCATCAGCACTTTTTAACTTACTCGGAAGCATTTTGGATTGCATTTACACTACTAATGTTTTTCTTTTGATTTTACACCGAGAACAAAATTCCGAGAAACAAACCATTGAGCATTATTTTACTTCTGGGAATGAAAATTTCCACATCCCACATTGCACTTGATTGGGAAGCGGTTCCACTGAATAGGAAAGGTTTCAGGTAGGTGTTCTGCATCGAATCACTGAATGTTGATACCCGTATTAGCAGATTTTGTACCTTGAAAATGTTGGGCGGATTGGTTCGAATAATAAACTGAATCCTTCTAATGCGGGATTTTTGAGCGAGTTTTCTGATGGCGTTTTTCATTGAAAAACACTGTTGGCGTGGATTGCTCTGATGTTGCACTTTCGAGCAGAAATGACTCGCAGTGGTGGTAAAGCATCGAATTCGAACACACAAATCGTGTTCGTTCCGAACCACCATCGCGACTATACATTTGTCAGTACTATCGTTCGAGCAAGCAACACCGAACCAAGAACCGATGCTGATGGAAAAAGAACCGATGCTCTAGTTAGTGAGCCTATCGTTACTAGTATGTTCATGAACATCCGATTCGAGTATTATAGGCTGTTGCGTCGGATGAACCGAACTTTGTCAGCTACGGCTGGACGTTTCAGTGTTTGGGTAGCTTAGCAGAGTATGGTAATTTTGTACATTTCCAGCGAGCGTAGGGTGACTCAATATGATAAATTGAAAATGTTTTGACATTTGAAAATTCGATATTGAATAAATTGGTGAGTCAATAGCAATTAAAATAGAGTAATTTTGGGTATTTCCAACGAGCGTAGGGTGCCTGTATATGGAGAATAGATTTTTTTTGGCTCATCTCATTTCGAGGTTCTATTGATTGGTGAATCAATAGCAGTTCGAATTGGATAATTTTTTACATTTTCAGCGAGCGCAAAATGAAACTTTGTGAATATTCGGACTTTCACTAATATAATGTTTTATTAAATATTGAATCAAAAGCAGTTGAAATTTAACAATTTTTGACATTTTTAGAGACCGTAGGGTGGTTCTATTTGAAAAATTGACCAAAATTGAATCTTAGACTAATTCGAAAGTCTGTTGATTCTTTAAATAATAGCAGTTCGAATTGGGAAATTTTTTACATTTTTATCGAGCGTAGGGTGGCGCAATATGAAAATTTGTATTTATTTTGACTTTTGCTAATTTCATGTTCCATTTAATAGTGAATCAAGAGCAATTAAAATTTGATAATTTTGGACATTTTCGACGACCGTACGGTGTTGCTATTTGAAAGTTTTTAAAATTTTTGACTAATGTCGATTCAACGTTCTAATAATTGGTGAATCAAACAATCAATTGGTGTAAGGATTTCCAATTTCCAGCGAGCGTAGTGTGGTCCTTTTTGAAAAATGTTAATATTTGAATTTGCAGATCCGATGCTTTATTGATTGGTGAATGAATCAAATTCGAATAGGCTAATTTTGGACATTTTCAGTGGGCGTATAGTGGCTTAATATAAAAATGTAGAAATATTTTATCTTTTGCTAATTCAATGTTCAATTGATAGCAATTGGAAATCGTATGCTGTATTGATTAATATATCAATAGTAGTGGTGGTGAACCATCGGATTTAAACATGCAAATCGTCGAAGTTCTTGTGATTTCGACTGTAATTTTTAATGCGCTATTGCTTTGCTCATCAACTTAAATAGAATTTAGTTTTGATGCTGTGGGCAGGCATTTCATCGAACCATAAATAATAAAACTACGCATCGACTAGAGCTCAATTAACCTTCGCCGATGGTCTGCCAACTGAATGGTTTGGAACATATTGCTCCGCCGAACAGCAAGCAAACTTTACCGTATACCGAATGAACAGCTATTGCATATTTTTACTAGGAAAATAATTCTAAACGAATATGCACAAAGCATTGGTGTTCGGTTCCCGCTTTACCACTGGCATGGAATTGGAAATAGTGTAAAAATTACAATTTTCTATATTAAGACATCCAGCGATTACTGAGAAGGCGTTGGCTAAAAACGTCCAAAATCATCCCATTCTACCTGTTAGTGATTCGCTCGTCAGATGAACATTAAAATAAAAAAAAAATATTTTCAAATTTTTATATGAAATCCCCCTACGATCGCTGAAAATGTTCAACATCATCTTATTTGAACTGCTATTGATTCATCAATCAATGGAGCATCGAATTGATATTAGTCAAAAACTCAACAATTTGTTGTTGTTATTATTATTATTATTATTATTATTTTTATTATTATTATTATTATTATTATTATTATTATTATTATTATTACTATTATTATTATTATTATTATTCTTATTATTATTATTATTATTATTATTAAAAAAGAAATATATTTCCTGCAGTACTGCGAAGAGAGAAGAGCGTGTAAGAGTGTAAGTTATCACTGCGACATCAACTGTTATATATTGTATCATAGCATATTTCTTCATAACAATGGAAACAACAATTTTTTTTGCAATTTTTTTTTATTCATCGATACCATGTTTATAAAAATAATTATCTTTCGCTTCAAAATAAGCTTCAGTTTCAGCGATGACCTCCTCATTTGAGCCAAATCTTGTTCCCTGGAGCATTTTTTTAAGATCAGCAAAGAGCCAGTAGTCACTGGGGGCTAAATCTGGCGAGTATGGGGGGTGGGGAAACAGATCAAAGCCCAATTCGTTCAATTTCGCCATTGTTTTCATCGACTTGTGGCAGGGTGCATTTTGTTCCATCGAAAGCTATCGCGGCACCCACTTCGTAAAAACCTTTTTCATGCTCAATTTTTCATGAAGGATAGTAAATGATATCTGTGTCATCTCAGCAATCTCACGGAGCTTCACTTTACGATCTTTCATTATAATTTTTGTCACTTCACTCACATTTTCCGGTGTAACGGCTTCCACAGGTCTACCCGAGCGATCCGCGTCGTTTGTGTCGGTACGACCACGTTTAAACTCGGCGAACCACCGACAAATCGTTGCTTTTGATGGACAAGAGTCCGGATAACATTTTTCAATCCATTGTTTCACTTGCACGGTGTTTTTACTCATTAAAAAACAATGTTTTATCAAAACACGAAACTCGTTTTTTTTTCATTTTTTAAACAAACTACAAAACGACTTTACTCCAACCTCGATAACTCAGCTGTTTCTGGTCGGATCGACTTAAAATTTTGACCCGTTTCAAGCAAAGGTTAGTACTCTAGAAAGACGTGGTTACTGATTTTCTACGAGCGCCATCTCTGCTTTAGTCTCGGGACTTATTGATTCATGTGTTATGATATCGTCTTATATTAAAAAGTGTATCGATAAGTAGTTAGCAACAATCAATCAGTTTTTACTCTGAAATGGTTTAATTTTTTGCAACTTGTTTTGCGGTGACATGTTTGTATACATGTCAATAATAGCTGCGCAATTGATTGGTTTCGGTACGGTTTATGGTTTCAATGATGAGTCGAATTGATCCGGAAACGCGAAAGAAAATTCTGCACACTTGGTGCTCAGAAAGTGGTGTCACGTACAACGAAATTGCAAAACGGGTGAAAGTGCACCACACTAGTCTCAAAAATATTATCGAGAAGTTCGGTGAGACCTTTTCCATGAAGGATTTGCCCCGATCCGGTAGGAAATCGTACGACGGGTTCCAGCCAGCTCGGACGGGACTTAAAAGTGGTCCCGAGTCGACGACGAAACCTACGCCAAGGAAGACTCTCGAGCGCTGCTCGGACCGCAATATTATACGAAATCGGTGTACCAAGACCTGGACGACGCTGACACCACGGTGGCGATGGAAAAGTTTGGGCAGAAGGTGTTGGTCTGGCAAGCAATTTGTACCTGTGGTTTACGGTCGTCGATTTTCTTCACGAAGGGCACAATTAATGTGAAATGTAGGGGAATGCGAAAATCGCGTTTTTGATCAATTATTCAAAAACTAGACCGATTTTCGAAAAACCAAAAACACTTAAGTTTTCGAAATCAAATTTATCATAACTAAGTATTCTTAGAATGTAGAAATTTTGCTTTGCCGAGCCGTAATTGGTTTTTGAAATGTATAAACGGTAATTGTTCCGTTCCACGGCGATGATTTTAGAACTGAAAAGTAGTGTTTGTAGCAGAATTTCACAAGGAATCTGAAAATGCAACTCAAAATTATAAAATTTTAGCTAAAACAACCGAAATTTTGAAAAGTTTGCATAAACTTTTCGCATTTTTTTATTGCTTGCGCGCTGCTGTTTCGTATTGAGGTGGTGTGAGAAATGCACGGTGGGCACAGTGACATTATACCCTGAGCAAAAATTACATATAAAATTATGACGCGAATTTATGCAGCATTGGGTTTTGTGTTGAAATAAAAACAAGTTGAATACAATAAAAAGGGTATTGTAATTTTGTTTTTTTTTTCTAAGTAACTGTCATTTATAATGCTAATAATGTCCACTTCTGTTGAGTTTAATGCATTGATGTTGCTGAAGCAATAAAGCCTGGCTGTGTGATATCGTATAACAGGTATTATTTTAGATTGTAGCAATTTTTATAGCAAAACTATAACTTCATCATTGACAAGCTACTGAATGAAATACAAACCAAGTATTATCGTGATACAAACAATGTGATAAACATTGAAAAACAACAGGCATATACATGGTTAGCAAGTTGGTCAATACATATACATATAACATTATGTTAGTCATTCATAATTACTCATGATTTAAAGCTCTAGTGTAAAAGTAATCACTAACAGTAACGATTGAATTAGCATATATTCAAAGTGTGAAGGATTCAAAAATCCATTACGTCCGGTCTTTTTCACAAGCCAATATAACGAGAGGTAAGCCCACTGCGCTCAATCATCGAAAAAAGTTCTTGTTTCTATGTGTCGGTTTTTCTTGTTATGCTTTGTGCGACGGTTCGTTCAACTGAAGCGGATAAAATTTTGCGCGCATTTTATGACGCTACATTTCACCTTAACGCCAAGGTGTATGAGGAAGAATTTTTGAAGAAGAGAATGCTGCCACTGTACAGAAAGCATAACGCTCCTCCTCTCTTCTGGCCGGATTTGGCTTCAGCCCACTACGCCAACTCCGTTCTACAGTGGTTGTCAAAAAATAATATACAATTCGTGGAAAAGGACATCAACTCACCGAACTGCCCGGATCTTCGGCCAATTGAAAGGTATTGGGCAATTGTCAAGCGGCACTTTCGGAAGGAAGGTACAGTGTTCCAAAACATGCAGGAGTTAAAAAAAAACTGGACAGCTGCCACCAGGAAAGTCATAAAAGTAACTGTGCAGAATTTAACGAAGAATGTCAAGTCCAAAGTGCGAGCGTTTCACAGAAACTAGAATTTTCTTCAATATAACCAGTGAAATGCATAAAAATGTAATTTTGCCTTTCTCATATAGAAAGGTTATGCAATCACTTGAAAAACCGACTAGTGTCATATACCATTCGACTCAGTTCATCGAGCTGAGCAATATCTCTCTCTCTCTGTGTGTGTGTGTGTGTGTGTGTGTGTGTGTGTGTGTGTGTGTGTGTGTGTGTGTGTGTGTGTGTGTGTGTGTGTGTGTGTGTGTGTGTGTGTGTGTGTGTGTGTGTGTGTGTGTGTGTGTGTGTGTGTGTGTGTGTGTGTGTGTGTGTGTGTGTGTGTGTGTGTGTGTGTGTGTGTGTGTGTGTGTGTGTGTATGTGTGTGTGTGTGTGTGTGTGTGTGTGTGTCAAATTATCTCACTAGGTTTTCACGGAAATGGCTGAACCGATTTTGACAAACTTAGATTCAAATGAAAGGTCTCGTGGTCCCATACGGAATTCCTGAGTTTTATCAGGATCCGACTCCCGCTTCCGGAGTTATAGGGTAAAGTGTGTTCAATATTGTACACCGTCACTTAAACCGGCGAAACAAAAAACGTAAAAAAAATTCTAAACTGATCTCAAAACAACACAAATGGATAGTCATTATCAGTAGTCAACTAAACAAACCAATTCCGGCTATCCTGGTTCCCGGTATCCGGTCCCGGAAGTACCGGAAATAGTGGTCATATATACCAAAATGGATCTCACTCACTTTTCTCAGCGATGGTTTGACCGATTTCCACAAACTTAGATTAAAATGAAAGGTCTTCCGGTCCCATATGGAATTCCTGAATTCATCCGGATCCAACTTCCGGTTCCGGAGTTAAAGGGTAAAGTGTGTTCAATATTGTACGCCGTCACTTAAACCGGCGGAACAAAAAGCGTAAAAAATGGTATAAACTGGACTCTAAACCGTTATTCTCAATCTAAGGGTCAATTGAAAGGTCTTATGGTCCTACCAAAAATTACTGCATATTTTCGGATGCGACAAACATTTAAATCGTAATTTAGAGTGCGTACTAGTAGAGTTTGTACGTCATGTTAGTTGGTGGCCGTACGAACCGACTTTGATTACCGGTTCTCGGGTTCCGGTGCCGGAAGTGCATATAATAGTGAACCCACTTCGTTTTCTTAAGGATGACCTACGCAATCAAAGCACTGTTTTATTCTGTATGTTATACACAAACAATCTCTTGGTTTCTTTCAAAAATCGAAAAGAAAAATTTTGAATAGAATACCACAATATTATATGTACATGAGAAAGGCATCATTACACCACTGGGTGGATTAAAACAGGCTTTTCTACAATATATCGAAAACTGACGTTAAAATATGTTTTTTTTTGCTATATTTGCTATATATTATATTATATTATATTATATTATATTATATTATATTATATTATATTATATTATATTATATTATATTATATTATATTATATTATATTATATTATATTATATTATATTATATTATATTACATTATATTATATTATATTGCCATTGCCAACCTGAGTCACGGGGGGGAAGCTTTGTGTTTCTCCCTGAAGGTCTGAAATGAGTAAGACGCACCCTTCTAACAAAAAAACCATCAGGCGGGTTTAAGCTGGTACAGCGAAATTCTTTATTATATGGCTGGATGTTCTTGCTGGAAGGCGCCGGCTCCTCAAAACCCATTATGGCCTTCTTTACAGCCCTTATATGAAAGCTATCTGATAATCAACTTCGGATCTACTGTAAGTCTACCCGCATACACTGGTAATGACTTGAACTACACATTCACACATACATATATTCAGATGTCAGAAAGCAATGTTTAAGACGGTTCTAAAATCCAAGATGGCGATTACGGAAAATTTTGTATACCTAAATATTTCTTACAATGTTAATATTTTCGGAACGGATTTAATGAGCAGAGGTGGTAAACCAATGTTTAAAGTGGTTCTGAATTCCAAAATGATGATTTTCGGTTCCTGGATATTCCTTGAAACCCCTTATAATATGGGTATTTTCAAAATGTATTTGGTAAGTAGATGTAGGATGTTTTAATGAACCAAAAGTCACCATAATAAAATTCGCAACCACCCTAAATATTCGTTTCCGGCATCTGGTCTTCAAATTCTTTTCGTAAATATCCATATCTTAGGGGGCTTCAAGAATTATAAAAAAAGCCACAGGTTGCCATTTTGCTTTTTGGAACAATCCCACTCATTATTTTCCGGGATTTACTCATCAAAACTGTTCCGAATATATCCATATTGTAAGGGATTTAAAGGAACATCAATAGACCGGAAGTTGCCATCTTGGATTTCAGAACCCTCTCAAACATCGATTTTCGGCATCTACTGTAAGTCGCTGCAAACCGCCATGCCGGAATGACATCCAAGCATACTATACACACTAAATTTCATTCAGTATTTTTTCCTCTTTTGACAAGTTTAGAACAGCCGAACTACCGAACATTCTCATTCTACTGATATATCAGCACTAGTAAACATGTGTTGACAGCAGTACGTTAGGGTGCTGCTGCGAAAAAATCAGCTACCGAGGTTTGCAAAACTGAGATCGGTAATCCAATTTAAGTGTGTACACATTGTTATTTTCAGCAGTGGATTCAAAAATATTCTATTAAATGTGTTCGAATTTTTATTACATGGGTTAGGATCAATGAGATATCTGTCTAGTCTTTTATCGATCAAGAAAAATGAGAGAGATTAGATTGTTATAGGCTTAATGAGTCCGAGGTCAGTAACAGTAACAGTGCATCTAGCAAATAATTGAAATTCTTGTGAATGGCGCCAATGCCATCCATTGTACATCCCCGACACGCCCGACACCAAACCAAAATATTTCGTAATCGATAGAAAGTAGCTGAATTAATAGAATGCAATTAATTCGAATGATTCATCAAAATCGAACCAGCAGAAATATTTGTGTTCCATTTAAAGCTTTAAAAAATAAACAAGCATTATGAAAAATGATCTCTTGGTGAAAAAGCGCGAACAAATACCCGTCAACTGGATTCGTTCGGCGAGCAGCAAGCGTTGCCCTGAATTAATCATTAAGAATAAACTTTCCCCAGGGAATGGATCGGAAATCCTTCACCAAACTGAACTACGTCACGGGAGGGAATCCTCTCGGATGGACCAACGGAAAGATTTTCTCTCTCTGGGAAATTGTTTCCTTGTGCAATCTCTGGCGAAGATGTCGAGATCGATTATTCAAACAGCTGGAAAAATAAGAAAATCACTTCATCCCAAGGCCACCTACGCTAGGCTTGTAATATCGTTTTGCCAGTCTTGGACTGGAGTGGAGTTTGACTGGTTTGTTACGCATAATTAACACCATGATTGTTTCGATTGTTTCTCTGATTATTGGATTCGGTTGATTGATTCACGCTAGCCGCATCGAAATGGAAAGGATTTTTGCAGATGCGGTTTACTACATCTACACACATTTTTACTCATGTCCATTACCCACTAAGCTTAAAATGTTGTTCCACATTTCGTACCAAACTAAAATCGAGATTAGAACAATCGAGGTTCCATTAACGTTATGCCTCGGGCGAATATGATAAAACAATTCCAGTAGCATTAACGCTCCAATTCGTTTCAATATCGAATGAGCTGATGGCCATTGCGAAGTTTTCAAATCTCTCGATAATGGACCTATCCAGATGAAGGATCTAGTGGATTCACCGAAATTGCGTAAGTATGAAATTCCTAGATTTTCACGAATTCCCGGGGTGAGTAAAATCACACTTCCGCTATACGAATATAACCATTTCACGTGTCATAAACATCGGAAAGCTTCATTTCCTCGGGACAGCTTGCATTTTTCGGACGAAAAAAAAACGTATAGCATCATAACGCGGTTAGTTGATTTGATGCATGCATTTCCACACCCGCAGTTACGGAATCCGGGAAAATCACGTTCCCGGCCGGTTGCGGTGGTGGTTGAAAGAGCTAACCGAAACCGCCGGCCAGAATCTGGCAGGTATTATTTCATTCGATTATGCCCCTTTTTTCACACGGTTGATTTGCCGCGCAGTATTGGTTTCGGTTCGATTTGTTATGCCGTGCGGTCGCTGCTTCGAGGCAGCAAACGTCCCCTTCGGAGACTCCGGGTGCACATGAAGCGTGCCAACGTGACCGGAAAACGCAAATAAATATTGACGCACTTCAAGCGGACGCAACCCATCCTTTTATGATTGCGTACAAATCGTTTATAACCCAATGCTTTTTATGGATGATTTCGGCGGGGTGGTGGATGAAAGTAAGGAAAAATAAGGATGAGGTTTTTGAGACCATATTATGAAACATTGATTGTGATCGGATGTTGGAAACGGTCGGTTAGACGCAAATAACAAATGGTGCTTTGGATGACCATATCATCTTGACCCATTCGTTGGAAAAGAAGTTTTCATACAAGCGGAGTTCTGTTCAATGGTTTCCAACCACAATGCTTTCTATAGAAATGAGTTAGAAATTATTACCAGAGTTTAGTCCTACGTCGCTAAAAAGCGTTACCAATAAAACTTGACTTAACCTGCGCTACCCTTGTTTTGAAGAATTATAAACTTAAATTTTTAAGCATCACCCGATTATTTGAAAATCACATTGAAGCAAAAAGAGCAACGCGCAAAAATTTTGCTCGCGTATCGCGAAAATTCGAACTATTCGCATACCACATTGGTAAAAATTTTCAACTAGGACAAATATACTGACACCTACGTGATTCGGATAGTGTTCAAAGAAGGTTTGTCCACAGCCAGGGAAACGGAATCGAGTGGAAATCGAAAACCAGTGTTTGGAAAAGCATCGAAAACGGCACAGTTCGAAAAAATGTTGTGTTTTTACATCTTATAAAATTCACATAAATGGAGCATCATATTTCACACAAATTCGTATTCCGCAACATGTAAAATTGTAAATTCTTTCGGTCGCACTTATCATAAAACAGCTAAAGTTTTTATTAACCGCAACACTGTCTTTTACCAATATCACACGCCAGTAGCAGACATCCGTAACTGTTTCGATTTCTTCATAGCGTGTACGAAATTGAACAAAGCACGTATCGCTAGTTTTGTGTTTACTTTTTCTTTTCTTTCGGTGTTGTACATATTGTCTTTTTATGGCTATTTGAAATTTTTCACAATTGCACAATATTTCTCTAATTTTCACATATTACCATGTATTTACGAAATCGGAAGCCGGATCTGGATGAAATTCAATAGCAGGCTATGGGACCAAGAGACCTTTTGAGAAAGGCAAAAAATCAAACGGAAAACCATCGAAATAATCATCAGACAGAGACGCATGGTATTTCGTTCTGAAATCATACACCACTCACCTTCAGAACTAAATAGGATGCGTTTTTATCTAGAACTTGAGTTCAAGTCTTGGGTATAAATTAATAAGTAATTAATAATGATAAAAGAAATTCATTCCTAATGTTATTTACACACGTCCGCACGCCTGACACGATTTACCTAGCAATAATGTAGCGAATGCACTAGTGAACATGTGTGCCAGCGGACGGTTGTAATTCATAAAGAAGGACCAGTTAGGAAGCAACATGAATCTGAATTAATGAATTTACAAATATTTAGTTTTTAATATACTGAACTGCCCAGAAAACCATTTCGTACCTATATCGAAAGCTATAATCGCATTATGCGTTTTGTTATATGTTTTAACTAAATCGCAGAGCATACTGCAAATATGACCTATGCGTGCAAAAGTGGAGGCGATATACATGCAATTTCGGAAAATCAAAATTCTAGATGCGATGTAGTAAAGCATTTAATGTGATTCAGTTTATCAGCTTCAGTGATTTTCTTTTGTTATATATGCGATCGTAAGTATGTTTTTTGAGAGTTTATTCAAGTGTCTATGCGATTCTAACCATACATCCTACTAATAAGTAAAAAATAACGACGAGCTTTTACGGATCGAGGCTCGAATCTGAAACTTGTGGATCGTTTACCGAGTTGTTCTACTCTCATCCATATCATAGCTGTTGTTAAGTCCGATTTCAGACGAATACATTTTTCTTTTATCTTACAGATGACTGAGTCACATCGCATATCTAAGCATAAGTAAAATCTTACGGTGCGAAATAACTCATTACGTTTTATGATGTAAACTATCATTCACATTCACACATATGTGTTCACAATATATCGTAGAAGAGAAGGTTTATAGAATTTCTTATTACGAGGAAGTTCGTATTGTTTCACGAACAAGTCTGTTGTTTACATAAATATCCCAAGATACTGATAATTTTCAAATATCCTAACCATTTTTCAAACAAGTGTTCTTGAATTTTCAGTAAAACACTCCGTATTAGAATGCGACCAAATATTTTTATATTCGGCCAGTAAAGTCAGAATTGTGAGCCAATCGCATTGGATGCTAGGAATTATCATCTTGTGCGAGGTGTTTTACGTACAATGCGATATAACTCAGGCAAATTTTGGATATCATGTACAGCCAACCATTTGTGGAAGTAATGCGAGTTCAATTCTGTATACAGCGAAATCGTTCGTTCAAACAATTATGCGATTGTATTCTATAATAAGTTTGTGCGATAGCATCATATGGGGAAAAATATGAACTTCAGTCATATGATTATGCGATGGTGATTATGAAAAGCGTTTTGAGCGGTCTAATTAGTGCTACCTTATGCGATTTGTGGATCTCTGGGTGATAAGTAATTTTTCTAACATTTATTGTATTCAAATGTAGGTACACAGTAGTTAGTATTCACTTATTTTTGCAATATTTATAGTAAAAGCTCTAAAGAGTATTAAAAGTATAGTTCATTTGCAGAAAAAAATATTCTTCAGACACCATGACCATGTGCAAAGTCAACAATAATCCAAAACCAAACGAAATCCAAAAAAACTGTTTTAATCCACCTAGTGGTGTAATCATACCTTTCTCATGTACATATAATATTGTGGTATTCTATTAAAAAAATTTCTCTTCGATTTTTGAAAGAAACAAAGAGATTGTTTGTGCATTAACTAGTATAACATACAGAATAAAACAGTGTTTTGATAGCGTAGGTCATCCTTAAGAAAACGAAGTGGGTTCACTATTATATGCACTTCCGGCACCGGAACCCGAGAACCGGTATAATCAAAGTCGGTTCGTACGGCCACCAACTAACATGACATACAAACTCTACTAGTACGCACTCTAAAATACGATTTAAATGTTTGTTGCATCCAAAAATATTTTAAGTGACGGTGTACAATATTGATGTTGGTATATATGACCACTATTTCCGGTACTTCCGGAACCGGATACCGGGAACCAGGATAGCCGGAATCGGTTTGTTTAGTTGCCTACTGATGATGACTATCGATTTGTGTAGTTTTGAGACCAGTTTAGAAATTTTTTTACGTTTTTTGTTTCGCCGGTTTAAGTGACGGTGTGCAATATTGAACACACTTTACCCTATAACTCCAGAAACGGAAGTCGGATCCAGATGAAATTCAGGAATCCCGTATGGGACCATGAGACCTTTCATTTGAATCTAAGTTTGTGCAAATCGGTCAAACCATCGCTGAGAAAAGTGAGTGAGATCCATGTTGGTATATATACCACTACTTCCGGAACTTCCGGAACCGGATACCGGGAACCAGGATAGCCGGAATCGGTTTGTTTAGTTGCCTACTGATGATGACTATCGATTTGTGTAGTTTTGAGACCAGTTTAAAAAACTTTTTACGTATTTTGTTTCGCCGGTTTAAGTGACGGTGTACAATATTGAACACACTTTACCCTATAACTCCGGAACCGGAAGTCGGATCCGGATGAAATTCAGGAATTTCGTATGGGACCACGAGACCTTTCATTTGAATCTAAGTTTGTCAAAATCGGTTCAGCCATCTCTGAGAAAACCTAGTGAGATTATTTGACACATACACACACACATACATACACACACAGACATTGCTCAGCTCGATGAACTAAGTCGAATGGTATATGACACTTGGCCCTCCGAGCCAATTTTCACTAGTCGGTTTTTCAAGTGATTGCATAACCTTTCTATATAAGAAAGGCAAAACGTAATTCATCCACCTAGCAGTGAGATTATACCTTTTTTTATCAATCCGCATCTGTTTTTTGCATGGATATTCTTCGGTGTTTTAGTTCTCATAACATTATTTTAATGACCGTCGTTTTAGGCGGCAATTTGAGATTTCAATCCTAAATCGGGTCAAATTTGAATGATTCTAAGCGTGTGACAATCGATTGAACATTTCATGAGATGTTGATGTAACATCCACTTTAGAGTTTTTCGCCATTATTTACGGTACTCCCAGAGCCGGTATTCAGGAACTAGCATAACCGAAAATGATTCGTATGGCTATAAATTAATACGCCAAACATGTTACATCTTCTATATCCGTTTAATTTTTAAATGTTCATCATCCTGTAATTTCAGAATCGGATAAAATTCACCAATTTTGTATGGGACCATAATTCTTTTAAGTTGAATTTTTGTTTTTTAAGTTCGGTTTGGCCTTTTTGAGAAAATGATTGAGATTTGAGACACGATTCGATACTGGAACCGGAACTCGAAAATCGGTGTAACCGAAATCAGTTGAATTCACCTGAGGAGAGTGTAGACATCTTTAAGAAATTGTAGTGCGAATTAAATTTTTGGGTGACTCCCGAAACGAAAACTGAATACCGCTTAAACTGGAATAAATATATTTATTTATATTTATAATCCACTATCCAAATCTGCCAACCCGATAAACCTGATTAATTTATGTGAAATGGACCTTTTTATACTAATCACCCTGTATCCCAAAAGCCGGAAGTTGGATCTGACTGAAAAACAAGATGTCTTATAGAATCTTAAAACTTTTCATTTGAATCTTAGATGATTTTTAGATTTCATTTGAATCTTAGATCGGTTCAGCCATCTAGGAGAAAAATGAGTTACACAGTTTTAATTTCGTTTCACATATCATCCTGTAGCTCCGGAACCAGAAATCGAATCCAAACATAATTCAGGAACCTTGTTTAGGAGCATACGACTTTTCGTATGAATCTGAGTTTGTAGAAAACGGTTGAGTCATCTCGAACAAAAATTGAGTGAAATAATTTGTCACACACGCATTTGCCGATCTCGACGAACTGAGTCGTATGGTATATGGAAGTTATGTTCTTCCAACATATATTGCTGTAAGTAGTTTAAATCAATATAATTATGGAATTACTTCCAACTCGGAAATGCTGATATCATCTGGTTTACATATGCCATATTCGAACGATTAAGTTGCCAAAAACGAATCGTGCTAAAATCGGTCCGAGGCAAATTGTCATGAAAAAGGATGCTGTACACAGTCTTTTTGGTACTTAGAAATAGTTGTATGTAAGAGTATAAAAAATCGTGTTTCACGTTGCTCCCAAGCATTGCTTTGTCATACAGCGCTCAAAACTCGTACTGCTGGAATAGGGGGAAAAGTCGCTTATACAAAAATGTCGATATCTCCGTTGAAAATGGACGAATTCTAACAATCTATGTCTTGTTGGATAGCTATTACCGTGTGGAATCTAAGTATTGAAACATATTCTGTTTTCAAAGTCAAGTGTGACAGATACTGTCAAAAAACTAAAAATTTTGACATAAAATTTCGTATAACTCAAAAAGTAAACGGGTGACGGTGACGGGGAGACCTTTCATTTGAGACTAGTTTGATCAAAATCGGTTAAGCCATCTCTGAGATCTCTACCTCTTAGTTGACAACACACATACAGACACACACACGGACATTTTCTCAGTTCGTCGAGCTGAATTGATTGGTATATGACACTCGGTCCTCCGGGCCTCGGAAAATTTTTCTAAAGTTTGAGCGCATTCTATACCTATTTTTTATATTTATAAAAAAGGTAAAACTCTTCAGCGAGCAGTTTTAAGGCAAACTGTTCGTCGACCTTCTGTATCACATGGTATGAATAGCCAAGTTGCCTGAAATTGCTCTTCAAGACAATTAAAATCAAACGGCTTAAGCCACTGAATACGCATAGTGCACTGTTATTTCAGATAAAATTGTAAATCAGTTTTTGACCATTCGTTGGTAAATTTAGTTGAGAAAATCGGTACGGTTGCCTATGAGGAAATGATGTGAAAGTTTTTTTTTTCAATATTTCAAATTCGTTCGGTACCGGAAGCCGAGACTTGGTATTGTCAAAATGGTTTTGTTTGACCAACAATCATTGCGATGTATAAGTTTATGGAGTTTTAAAGTTGTATGATCTTTTATTTGAATTCGGGCTGTTTAAAATTTCTCGTTTTATCCATGATTGAAATGATTGAAAAATATTGCGAACATTTACTACATATTTTACTGCAAATTACAATAATTTATAATTTATAGAAAAAAAAACAATAAAAGTTTTATCAAATCCGTTCCGTTTTTCACACGCATACCTACCAGAGGAAAGACACTATTTTGGTTTCAATACAAATACAGAGCCACTCTCCGGTGCAATTTCGTACAATCGCATATTGGATATCTACACGAAAGCACATTACTTCGGAAAACTGTTGTGGTTTCCACGAATTTGAAATACTGGCTTCAGCTTAAGTTCTAATATTATTTATAATTCATTCTGTGCTTGTCAGAATTGCAAATTCAAACTGCACAGAATGCATTCGTATATATGCTGTAGCACTGCAGGGCAACAATATTTGCACGACCATAGCGAGTTACGATCCGCATCCGAGCAAACTCATCTGTCAATCTGTTTGGTATCGGATCTACGGGCTGGCTGGGGCAGGTGCCATAGAGAAGACAGGTCTGAAAGCTTGCCAACGTCGCCGTTGTCGAGTGAATCATCATTTTTGCTGGGCTGACCGTACATCACAATAAATCCAATTACTACTGGTAGCCAGCTTGGACCCACACGGCCTTCGTACATCGCCCGGTCGTCGGACGACGGAATCGGATCCGGTTGCCGGTTGCAGGACCAGAGCACATGCCGGCTACGGCTATGACATGAAATCAGAACTAACTGGCCAGCGTAATCCGTCAGTGGACGCGAATGAATATTTAATGTAATGTATCACATTATTTAATGAGCTTTCGGACGAGGCAAATTGAGCTAGCAGATTATTTGCATTCATCGTGGAATCCAGAGAAGGAAACATTTCTTCTTACAGCGACAAACTGTGAAGATTTTAATCAGAGCATGTTTGCATAACGAACGAAGAGCAAATAAAAATTCAAGAAACGGCTTCCGGATAGATTGCACGAAAAAAAAACCCTTCTTAATCCACCTAGTGGTGTGATAATGCCTTTCTCTTCTTTCATAACAGTCTCATGAAAATATGTTTCATACATTTATTAAATAATTTTAGACGCCAATTGATTCAGATTGACTCGAGTAGTTCACAAAAGCATGCTTCAGTGTTTATGTCACACAGTCAGCATCATTTTTCCAAACTAGTGCTTGACATTTGCGTTGCCTATTTGTATGAGAACAATGATGCTAATCTAAAAAAAGCCTTCTTAGTCCACTTAGTGAAATTTTCATATATCTTGAAAAATCACCATAGGGGGGAGTACATGAAATTTTCAAAATCGAAAAAAAAATTTTGATGCCAAAAGGCTTAGAATTGCATGAAACGTCGAGATTTAGTGTCATCTCGAAAAAAAATTTTTTGGAAAAAATCGACTTTTTGGGACTTAGAAAAAATATGAAAATTTTTCTAAGTCCCAGAAAGTTGATTTTTCCAAAAAAATTTTTTTTTGAGATGACACTAAATTTCGATGTTTTATGCAGTTTTAAGAGTTTTGGCATCAAAAAAAATTTTCGATTTTGGAAATTTCATGTACTCCCCCCTATGGTGCTTTTTCAAGATCGATAATTGTCAAACCTTTACCACCGGGCAGCACCCCTTAAGCATGTCCGATTTAGGTCAAATTTTGCATGAAGGCTTTTTTCGAGGTGCTTAAACTTTTGAGCACTAGAACTTTACGAAAATAGAGTTGATCCCAAAATTTTGGCACCCTTATATATACAAGAGCGGTAAAAATCAACGTGTTTTGTCGGTTACGTCACTTATACCATCATATATCTGGAACCAAAAGTCACAACCATTTGATCTTCGAACTTGATCAACGGCCCGACAGTAGCTTTCAAACGAGCCCAAGTTTGTTAAAATCGGATCAGCCATCTCTGAGAAAATTGAGCGCGTTCAAATACAACGCTTTTTGTCGATTACGTCACTTATACAATCATATCTCCGGAACCAAAAGTCACAGCCATTTGATCTTCGAACTTGATCAATGGCCCGCCAGTAGCTTTCAAACGAGTCCAAGTTTGTTCAAATCGGTTCAGCCATCTCTGAGAAAATTGAGCGCGTTCAAATACAACGCTTTTTGTCGGTTACGTCACTTATACAATCATATCTCCGGAACCAAAAGTCACAGCCATTTTATCTTCGAACTTGATCAATGCCCCGATAGTAGCTTTCAAACGAGCCTAAGTTTGTTAAAATCGGTTGAGCCATCTCTGAGAAAATTGAGCGCGTTCAAATATCTTCGAAAAGTGCACACACATACACACACACACATACACACACACACACATACACACACACACACACACACAGACATTTTCCGATCTCGTCGAGCTGAGTCGAATGGTATATAACACTATGGGTCTCCGAGGCTCCGTTCGAAAGTCGGTTTTTCCAGCAATTCTAATACCTTTCTATAGAGAAAGGCAAAAAGCCTTCTTAGTCCACTTAGTGAAATTTTCATATATCTTGAAAAATCACCATAGGGGGGAGTACATGAAATTTTCAAAATCGAAAAAAAAATTTTGATGCCAAAAGGCTTAGAATTGCATGAAACGTCGAGATTTAGTGTCATCTCGAAAAAAAATTTTTTGGAAAAAATCGACTTTTTGGGACTTAGAAAAAATATGAAAATTTTTCTAAGTCCCAGAAAGTTGATTTTTTCAAAAAAAATTTTTTTTGAGATGACACTAAATTTCGATGTTTTATGCAGTTTTAAGAGTTTTGGCATCAAAAAAAAATTTTCGATTTTGGAAATTTCATGTACTCCCCCCTATGGTGCTTTTTCAAGATCGATAATTGTCAAACCTTTACCACCGGGCAGCACCCCTTAAGCATGTCCGATTTAGGTCAAATTTTGCATGAAGGCTTTTTTCGAGGTGCTTAAACTTTTGAGCACTAGAACTTTACGAAAATAGAGTTGATCCCAAAATTTTGGCACCCTTATATATACAAGAGCGGTAAAAATCAACGTGTTTTGTCGGTTACGTCACTTATACCATCATATATCTGGAACCAAAAGTCACAACCATTTGATCTTCGAACTTGATCAACGGCCCGACAGTAGCTTTCAAACGAGCCCAAGTTTGTTAAAATCGGATCAGCCATCTCTGAGAAAATTGAGCGCGTTCAAATACAACGCTTTTTGTCGATTACGTCACTTATACAATCATATCTCCGGAACCAAAAGTCACAGCCATTTGATCTTCGAACTTGATCAATGGCCCGCCAGTAGCTTTCAAACGAGTCCAAGTTTGTTCAAATCGGTTCAGCCATCTCTGAGAAAATTGAGCGCGTTCAAATACAACGCTTTTTGTCGGTTATGTCACTTATACAATCATATCTCCGGAACCAAAAGTCACAGCCATTTTATCTTCGAACTTGATCAATGCCCCGATAGTAGCTTTCAAACGAGCCTAAGTTTGTTAAAATCGGTTGAGCCATCTCTGAGAAAATTGAGCGCGTTCAAATATCTTCGAAAAGTGCACACACATACACACACACACACATACACACACACACACATACACACACACACACACACACACAGACATTTTCCGATCTCGTCGAGCTGAGTCGAATGGTATATAACACTATGGGTCTCCGAGGCTCCGTTCGAAAGTCGGTTTTTCCAGCAATTCTAATACCTTTCTATAGAGAAAGGCAAAAAGCCTTCTTAGTCCACTTAGTGAAATTTTCATATATCTTGAAAAATCACCATAGGGGGGAGTACATGAAATTTTCAAAATCGAAAAAAAAATTTTGATGCCAAAAGGCTTAGAATTGCATGAAACGTCGAGATTTAGTGTCATCTCGAAAAAAAATTTTTTGGAAAAAATCGACTTTTTGGGACTTAGAAAAAATATGAAAATTTTTCTAAGTCCCAGAAAGTTGATTTTTTCAAAAAAATTTTTTTTTGAGATGACACTAAATTTCGATGTTTTATGCAGTTTTAAGAGTTTTGGCATCAAAAAAAATTTTCGATTTTGGAAATTTCATGTACTCCCCCCTATGGTGCTTTTTCAAGATCGATAATTGTCAAACCTTTACCACCGGGCAGCACCCCTTAAGCATGTCCGATTTAGGTCAAATTTTGCATGAAGGCTTTTTTCGAGGTGCTTAAACTTTTGAGCACTAGAACTTTACGAAAATAGAGTTGATCCCAAAATTTTGGCACCCTTATATATACAAGAGCGGTAAAAATCAACGTGTTTTGTCGGTTACGTCACTTATACCATCATATATCTGGAACCAAAAGTCACAACCATTTGATCTTCGAACTTGATCAACGGCCCGACAGTAGCTTTCAAACGAGCCCAAGTTTGTTAAAATCGGATCAGCCATCTCTGAGAAAATTGAGCGCGTTCAAATACAACGCTTTTTGTCGATTACGTCACTTATACAATCATATCTCCGGAACCAAAAGTCACAGCCATTTGATCTTCGAACTTGATCAATGGCCCGCCAGTAGCTTTCAAACGAGTCCAAGTTTGTTCAAATCGGTTCAGCCATCTCTGAGAAAATTGAGCGCGTTCAAATACAACGCTTTTTGTCGGTTACGTCACTTATACAATCATATCTCCGGAACCAAAAGTCACAGCCATTTTATCTTCGAACTTGATCAATGCCCCGATAGTAGCTTTCAAACGAGCCTAAGTTTGTTAAAATCGGTTGAGCCATCTCTGAGAAAATTGAGCGCGTTCAAATATCTTCGAAAAGTGCACACACATACACACACACACACATACACACACACACACACAGACATTTTCCGATCTCGTCGAGCTGAGTCGAATGGTATATAACACTATGGGTCTCCGAGGCTCCGTTCGAAAGTCGGTTTTTCCAGCAATTCTAATACCTTTCTATAGAGAAAGGCAAAACGTCAAAATTAGGTCAACTATTTTCCTCACAAAAGCCAGAAAACAATCACATTCGGTTTCATTTTCTTCCCTATCATCCCGTCATCGGAACAAAAAAAACTTTTCTTATCTTTCCTTCCAAGTGACAGTGCTCAAATATATGCATAGAAAACGACAAAAAAAAACGAATATAATAAATTTCTGTTGTGAGTTCTAAATTGGGTTCAATTACCAGCATCTGTCGACTGTTGAGCTTTCGTACAATTTAACCCCATTTAGCCGTCATTCGAAAGGGTCGAAAAAAAATGGCCTGACGTCTGTTTCGACACAGCTGCTTCCAATGGAGGCATCATTCTTGAACGAAAATTAAATTGAAATCCTAAATCCATCTACTAATTTCTCTCCCAGTAGCTGGCACTGGATTTCATTGATAGATTTTTGGATTAAACACTTGCTCGGTGGCTTTAAGCCCACTCTGATGCTGCTGGTCCAATGCTGGTTTTCCATTTTCTTTATTTCTTCGGGGCGCACTTGCGACAAGCGATATCCGTTCGCCCAACTGATTGGAAAACGCTCTAGCAGAGGCGAACTCCGAGGAG